>NC_088344.1:27497500-27730000 GCF_036884655.1 Musa acuminata AAA Group | reverse complement strand
TCCAATGGATTGGATTCCCCTGTATCATCTGGGGACTGTGGCGTAGTGGCCTAGTATGTCCGTAGTCGATAAGTCGAGTGAATTATTATGGAGATAATAATTCACTAAGCCAGAAGGAGTTCTGATAGGTATGACTCACGATCAGCTCGATATTGGGCCTAGAGGGTCACATATATGGTAGGCATTGCGATGAGTAGAGGTTTGGATATGAGATATCCATTGGAGCCCATATCTTATTGGATATCCAATAAGCCTCTGAATTATTATATCATATGGATGGGATCCAATAAGCGATTATTGGATAAAGATCCACTAATCTAAGAGGCTTGGGTAGTTGGATGAAGATCCAATACCTAATAGGGCAGGATCCATTAGGGTTAAGTTAACAGAGGACATCTATAAATAGGAGGGAACCAATGGTTCACAGGCTAGAGCCTTTTTTTGTTGCCATCTCCTATTCTCCTCCCCTTCTCCTCCTAGGCCTGGAGACTTGAGGAGTATCGTCATAGCCCTGTTGTGTCGATCACCGCTAGAAAGGAGGACGCTTGACCTCTTTCACCCTCTCTTAGAGATCTACATGGATTCAGGGATATACGATCTCCCTCGGTAACATAATCTTTAATATACATAAGTTTTAAGTTTTACAATTTTTACGTACCAATCTTCTCACCATGACGAACACATCGATGAGAAATTTGGGGATTTTATTTTTATGTTCTTCTATTGTGCATATGATGTCGCCCCCTAGATTTTTCATCAATTGTCTCACGCTTACTGACTTAATATTATCATAAGAGGGGATTTAGATTTGGTTTCCTAATAAAATATGTCGCATATATACATATTTAATTTATATTTACATCGCATGCAAATATATATACTTATATAGTAGGTTATAGCAATCACATGCACAAATACACCAGATGATCATGGACCACAACCTAATATGATTGGCCTAAGCCAGTGGACCTAATCACTTACATCAGGATCTATGTGTGCATCAGCGTATCTCCAAGTGTGGTGATCATCCATCTTGTCATCGTCGGATCTGCTAGCACCTTGACGCATCTCCATGTGTCGTAATCGCCTAAATCGACCTCGAGGTTCTCGTTGCCACCTCCAAGCTTCCTCCATGCCTCTTGTATAATTATAATATAATTACACGCACGTAGGCCCAACAATGAATGAAAAATGGAGGCTCGCAAGGCCCAATAATAATAATCACAAACACACATCACACGGTCCATGATCATCTTCCCACATCGTACATTATATATATATATATATATATATATATATATATATATATATATATATATATATATATATATATATATATATATATATATATATATATATATATATATATATATATATATATATATATCATTATGTAGGATTACTAGATAAATAGTAGTAGTTAATTAAATCTTTTAATTAACTAATATTTTATGAAGTTAGGGATAGAAAATTTTTTAAATTCTGAGGGGTATTTTGATAATTTAGATTATCCTTTAAATTTTTTAAAATTCACAAGGGTAAAATTATCCTTTACCCCCAAAAACCCATAATTCCTGCTCTACGTGAGGCGGCCGTCGCCTCCCCACTGTCGACGCCAAGGTCGGCAGTTGTAACCTTTGCGATTGTTGCTTGGCAAGTGATAGTGTGGTGTTGCCATGTGATAAGCGGTTGCCGCCTTGGGCAGTCGCCTCACGCTAGGGTGGTTTGTCCTTGCGGTGCCACCTCGTGCAAAGGCGGTTGTTGACTCGCACTAGGGCGATTGCCCTTGCGGCGTCGCCTGGCACACGTATGATGACTACCGCCTTGCGCGCAGGCGGCTGTCACATGTAAGGCAATGCCCACGAGCACCGCCTGTGTGGGCTGGTCGGCCACCAACTAGCACCGCCTGGCCAACAGGCGGCCTGCCCACATGCTGTGTGCAACCTGCACGCATGCGAGGTGGGTGCTGCCCTGCCGTAGGTAGCTCGATCGCGGGCATTGCCTCGGCAAACAAGTAGCTCCTTCACAACTTATGCGCACGTCTCCTTTGATCGATCCACATGGGCAGCAACACTTACCGCCCTAGTTTTCTTCATTTACGTCAACAAATTTGATGCTAAAGGACCGCTCTAAAGACAACCAAATAGGGCATCTTTCAGATCGAAAAACTATGTCAAACGTAGCAAGAATGTGTAAAACAATTCTACATGATTAAAAACAACACATGTAGTTTATAAGTCAATCATCACACGATGAAACTGGCTCTGATACCACTGTTGGAAAATCTACTAGTCGACATCTTATGCATAGCGGAAAACAAAAACAAAACCAGATTTTTCAAAGTTTAAGTACTAGGTCGTTGTGCGATGATTAGTGCACTAGAAAATCGCAAAATCAAAAAATTACACGTATCGTATTAAAACTATTACTTGGGGAGATCGTATATCCCCAAAATTTCCAGATCTAATGGAATGGATGAAGAAGCACTCGTGTACTCCCCTCTAGCAGTGATCCACATGGCGGATGCGACGATGACGCTTCTCAGATTATTGCAGAATCTCCCTCTCCATGTGCACCACAAGGCTACTAGAGCCAAGGTGAAGGAGAGGAGGCCGAGGAGAATAGGATAGGGAACCACAACAACTCTAGCCTATGAACCACGAAGTTTCTCCTATTTATAGAGGTGCAAGTAGCTTAACTCTTAATGAATCCTATCATCATTGGATCTCTATCCAATTATCCAGTTGGATCTCGATCCTGTTGGGATCAAGTCAGCACTAAGAGGGGAAGCGGGGGGGGGGGTGGGTTTGTGTGTGTGGGGGGGGGTGAATTAGTGCATATGTAAAAATCACGTTGAGTCAAAAATCTTCATACATAAAAATCATTTTGATAATATTTAACTTTGAAAATATTCGTAAGAGTGTGCAGCTAAAGTAATGAGGAAGTAAAGTAGTTGCAAAGTAAGTAAATGACAATAATAGAAATGCAAACCGAGTTTATAGTGGTTTGGTTATCGTGAGCTATGTCCACTCTGGATTTCTCTTCCGTCGAGGCCACTAACATCCACTAATGGTCTTCCTTCAAAGAGCAAAGACTAACTACCTTTACAACTCTATTCTCCTTTTGATAAGCTTAGGAGAGAACCTTTAAACCCTCACTCACTCCACTCTAAATATAAATCATACTTAGACTAGAGGAGGAGACTTCTCATAAGATTACAATAGAATTTTCCCTTGTTTTTGTTCTAAATTCTTATGTTATATGAGCAGGGATGAGAGGGGTATTTATAAGCTGCAAATGGATTCAGACTTGGAGCCTAAAAGTATCTCATCCCTAGTTTTCAGGGTACTAGCGGTACCACCGCCTGTGTTGGGCGGTACTACCGACTGCAACATTGACACTGGGTGGTACCACCACCAAATGTGGTGGTACCACCACCTAGTCTGGTGATACCACCACCTGACATAGTCTGCGAGACTATGTCGGGGAGGTACCACCACCCAGACTGATGGTACCATCGCCTGACATAGTTTGGAAGATTGTGTCTGGGCGGTACCACTGTTAGGATCGGAGTGGCACTAAGAGAGGGGGGGGGGTGAATTAGTGCAGTCGATTAAAACTTGTAAGTTTAAAAATGAATTCATAAATACGAGGAGATTTCGTTTCGATAGTAACTTGAGTAGATGAAAACCGAAAGCTAGCAGTAGTGTAAATAACAATTTCAGGAAAGTAAGAACTCACACATTCAAGGAACACACCAATTTAAAATGGTTTGATCAAAATGACCTACATCCACTTGTGAAGCCTTCTTCGAAGAGGCTCCCAACTTCCACTCGCAAATCACTTTGAAGGGGAAGGACAAATACCCCTCTTACAACCTTTTACAGTGGTTCACACTCTTACAAATTTTCACCAAGAAAGAAGGAGGTGAACACTCAAGCAATTGAAAACAAGACTTGCTAAAGACTTTACTAAGGCTTTTTTTTTTTCTCAATCTATTGCTTCTCAAGAGTTGTATTCTCTGCTGAGAATTGAGAGGTATTTATAGGCCCCAAGAGGATTCAAATTTGGGCTCCAAATTTTAAATTCTCTTGGGTTCCCGATGCTGGCGGTGCCACCGCCTGTCAGTGGCGATGCCACTGCCTGTTAGTGTCTGACACTGACAATGTACTAGCGGTGCCACTGCCCAATCCGGCGATGCCACCGCGACCTCTCGGGTCCTGGGTGGTGCCACCGCCCAGTCCGACGGTGCCATTGCTGGACCTCTCGGGTTCTGGGCGGTGCCACCGCCCAGTCTGGCGGTACTACCACCCAACCTTTTGGGTTATTGGTTGGGCATCAAATCTGGCCCTAAATCATGTCATATTCGGGCCCAGTTGGCCCCTAACCAGGATATAGGATTATCCCTTAATCCTAACCCTAATTACATGCAAACTATGTAACTAAAAACATAGGTCTAAGCAAGTTTTTAAATGGCAAACGTTGAGTCTCCTTCCGACGAGCTTTCCGGCGATCTTCTGGTGGACTTCCGATACACCCTCGGATTTCTTCCGGCGGACTCCTAGTAGGCTCCCGATCTTATGGAGAGTTTAGTGAGTAGCCGAGCCTTCTCGATGATCTCCATAAACCTCCGACGATCTCTTCGACGGACTTTCGAAAACTCCGACAAGTCCCCAATTTCTTCTCGGTTGGTTCCGGTAGCATCTCCAACGAATCTTCGGACTCTCAAACACCCATCGAACTTGACTCCGGTATCCTTGCTTTATGTTTTCAAGCTATCGTAGTTAATCCTACACACTTAACTCAATAATATGGATTAGATCAATTAACCCATCAATTGATTTCATCATCAAAATCCGAGATTCAACAATCTCCCCCTTTTTGATGATGGCAATTAGTTGATGGCGAAGTTAAACATAACTCCCCCTATCTATATGCCATATTATGAGAAGATAAAAACACTTGAATTCAATCTCTTTGAATTCAAGCCTAAACCGATAAGTTCCATCCGTTGAACTTATCGTTATTTTCTATAAGCATGAGCAAATGCAAAACTTCGTATTTCTCATAATTTCAAGCTATGAAAATCATTTTCAAGTCGAATGATAAAAGACAATTATCACTTCGACAAGAGATAAGAATTTTCAACATGAATTTCATGATATAAATGTAAGGCATGATTTTATATGATCAACCAATCTAAGAACTTACGATATTCTCAAAGAGTTTTGCGATGCATATATTACACAAGCTTTTGCAATTCATATAAGTCATGCTATCGATGCATATAAGACATTTGCATTACACAAGCTTTTGCAATTCATATAAGTCATGCCATCGAATTAGCACAAGTCATCAAAAGTCATGTTTTGCTCATTCTTCTCCCCCTTTGTCATCAACAAAAAGGAGATAAGACTTTAAGCGTACAATTTGTGATCATAAAATCATTAGAAAAGAAATTCAGCATTAAGATCGATCATCCATAATTCATCTCGAAAAAAAAATCATCATTTATCCAGAATTCATCTCATTAAAAAAAAATTCAGCATCCATCCAGAATTCATCTCAGCATCCATCCAGAATTCATTTAAAAAAAAAATCAGCATTCATCCAGAATTAATCTCATAAAAAAAATCAGCATTCATCTCGAATGCATCTCAAAAATTCAGCTTTCATTCAAAATTCATCTCATTAAAAAAGCATGGCTTTAATACAAAAGAAAGAAGATGACAAAACTTTAACTTGGCATTAAGAGTAATCATACAAGGATTGCATATCAAGGTAACAGAATAAGAAGACATATCGATTAATCCTTAGGAGAAAATCCATAGTTCTTATACATGACATCTATTTTTCGATTCATTTATCATAGTTCTTTCAAAATTTCAATTTGCTGAATTTGAATTTGATCTTGCTGTGATTTGAGTTGTTCTGGTTATGATTTGATCTGATGCAATTCTGCCATAATGAGTTCTTCAGAAGATGAAGCAAGAGCTGAAGGTGCTGCACTAAAGGGACTAGTAGGAGGAGATTCATTTCCCCTAAAAATTAGTGTTTCAGGGTGTTCTACTAGTGGGGGAATTGGATCAGTCCTTCTAGGTTGCCTAACCCATATACCATTGCTAAATGTGTGCCTAAGTCTTTTCAGTAGATTTCTATTGATGGTGTTAAATCGATCAACTTGAATTATTTCTTCATCAAGTGAGACACAAATATCATGGGCAAATATTAATCGAGTGATTAACCCCCCAAATGGTAACATAGTGTCTTTAGCTATTATATCCTGCATGTGTTGCCGAATTAAGCATCCAAATATATTATGTTATCCGGTCATAATCCAGTACATGGTGCTTAGCTCTATTTGACTCATTTCATCAAAATAAAATTGATTGGGAAGTAGTATGCTAGTCATGATGTGATGAAGAATTTTAGAGTTAAAGGGTAGTAAGTGCTCACAACTTTTGGGTATCATGCCTAGGTTCGGATTTTCAAAGATAGTTTCTAAGGCTTCAGAGTAAGTTGCTCCGATTACATTGACATCCCATTTATTTCTAAAGTAATAGCACCTATCCTTTTCAGTAATTCCAATTAGTTCACAAATAGTACTATCAAAGATTTTAATTTATGTTCCTAAAAGGTAAGTACTTAGGCTTTCGTTGTCCACACATAAGTTTGCATAAAATAGCCTAACTAACCTAGGATAAATTGGTTCATTGATTTATAGGAGAGGTAAGGCATCTAAATGTGCAAACCATCTAATGGGTCCTAGGATTCCTAGTTCATCTAGATCAACATGTTTACCCTTATGTATAGTTCTTGTTTCGAGATTTGGAAACCTAAGAGCTACTTCTTTGGATCTAAAAAGATTTTGGTCATATGAATCTCCTTCAACCCTTTTTCCCTTTTATTCTTGTTGATCTCTTAGGAGGTATTATCTAGACAAGATGATAGATCAAGAATATGAAACTGTGAAGAGTAGGTAAAATAATGAGAAGAGGAAGGAAAGATTTTAGATTTTACCTTATGGAGAATTCCTTGAAAGATGGAGAGCTTGAACCAACAAAAATCCCTCTCCTAAGCTTCTAAAGGTTGGAATGAGGGTTAGAGAAGTTTTAAAGGAGTTATGGGAGATTTAGGGAGAGTTCTCGCAGGTTGGGGGCAGTTCCACCGCCGGCCCTAACCCCTTTTCTTATAAAGGAGATCTCGGGCGGTGCCACCGCCTATCCGAGCGGTGCCACCGCCTGGCGATCGAGTGCTCAGGCAGTGCTACCGCCGGTTACGGCGGTGCCACCGTTGGCATGCCAAGAAAGAGAAAGAAAAAAAATTTCTTTCCTCCACTTTTTTGTTTTTCAGAGGTGTTTGGCTCAAGATAAGATAGTGTCTTGGATTGCACTTTAATATGTCATTTGGAATCGAAAGAGAAGGAAGAAATCAAATCCATGAAAGAATGGAAAGAGGATGAGAAACTTTTCGGAAAATACATTCAAACAAGCTTATTCTCAGGGACAATTTAACATGCTTAGTTCCCTTCTAATGAATTCAAATTGGTCTTCATTTAAGGTTTTTATAAAAATGTCTGCTAATTGATGCTTTGTGTCAATAAACTCTAGAACGACATTATTGTTAAGGACATGATCGCGTATGAAATAATGCCTAACGTCGATATGCTTAGTTCTAGAGTGTTGAAATGGATTATTGGTAAAACATATGACACTTGTATTATCACATTTTATGAGAATGTTTTTCAAGTAAATTCTATAGTCTTCTAATGTATTCTTCATCGAAACAACTTATGCACAGCATGCACTTGCAGTAATGTATTCGGCTTCTGCCGTAGATAGTGCAATTGAGTTTTGTTTCTTGGAAGTCCAAGAAACAAGTTCATGTCCTAAAAATTAGCATGTTCCGGATGTACTTTTTCTATCTTTCCTGCGTCCACAAAAATCGGCATATGCATAAGCTATTAAATTGAATTTATCAGATTTCAGATACCACAATCCTAAATTGGGAGTTCCTTTAAGATATCTAAATATTTTTTTAACACTCTTAAGATAAGATAATTTAGGATTAGATTAAAACCTAGCGCAAAGTTCTACACTAAACATGATATCCGGTCTAGTCGCGGTGAGATAAAGTAGACTACCTATCATTCCCCTATATGTTTTTTTGATCGAAATTCTCACCATTTTCATTCATATCTAACTTCGTCGAAGTACTCATAGGAGTGTTTATCACTTTTGAACCATCCATGTTAAATCATTTTAACAATTCTAATGTATATTTAGATTGATTAAGAAATATACCATCACTAAGTTGTTTAATTTACAATCTTAAAAAAAAGGATAATTCACCCATTAGACTCATTTCAAATTCATGACTCATACATTTAGCAAATGATTCATATAGTGATTTATCAGAAGAACCAAAAATAATATCATCAACATAAATTTGTATAATAAGAAAATTATTTTCAAAGTATTTGATAAACAATGTAGTATCAACCTTGCCTTTGGTAAAATTATTTAAAATAAGAAAGGAACTAAGCCTTTCATACCAAGCTCTAGAAGCTTGTTTCAAGCCATAGAGAGTCTTAGTCAATTTGAATATATGATTAGGAAGGAAAGAATTTTCAAATCCGGGAGGATGTTCGATATATATACTTCTTCGAAAATAAAACCATTCAAGAAGGCACTTTTGATATCTATTTGAAATAGTTTAAAATTATTACTACTAGCATAGGCAAGGAGCATCATAATGGCTTCTAATCTTACCATAGGAGCGAAGGTTTTTACGTAGTCGATACCTTCTTTTTGGTTAAAACCTTTGGCTACTAATCTAGTCTTGTTTCTAACCACGATACCGCATTCGTCTTGCTTGTTTCTAAAGACTCATTTAGTACCAATGACTAAATGGTCACTAGGTCTAGGAACAAGCTTCCATACCTCATTCCTCTCGAATTGGTTTAATTCCTCTTATATTACAATGACCCAAGAATCATCTTTCAAGGCCTTGTCAATGCATTTAGGTTCGATTTGAGAAAGGAAGGTGGCGTTAGCACAAAAATTCTTGAAGGAAGAACGAGTTTGAACCCCTTTTAATATATCTCCTAGAATTAGGTCCTTTGGATGAGCATCCACATATTTTCATTCCTTAGGTAAGGAAGAAGATGCATCCAAGTTGCTATTTTGAGGAGTGGGTTCATTTAAATTTAAATTTTCAAAACCAATATCATCATCAAAATTATTTTTATTTAACTTAAAATTTTCATTGAAAACTACATGAATAGACTCTTCTATAACTAAGATTCTTTTGTTAAAAACACGAAAAGTCTTAGAAATGGAAGAGTAACCAAGAAAGGTGCCTTGATTGGATTTGGCATCAAATTTTCCTAAAGCATCCTTTTCATTCAATATAAAGCATTTGCAACTGAAAACTTTAAAATAAGAAACATTTGGTTTTTTGTTATTCCATAATTTATAGGTAGTTTTTGATAGAGATGATCTTATTAGAACCCTATTCATGATGTAGCAAGCCGTATTCACGGCTTCGACTCAAAAATACTTAGGTAGACTATGTTCATTCAACATAGTTCTTGCCATTTCTTCTAGGTTTCTATTTTTTCTTTCAACTACTCCATTTTGTTGAGGATTTCTTGGAGTGGAGAAGTTGTGGTTATATCCATTAACTTCACAAAAACTTTGGAAGTCACAGTTTTGAAATTCGCCACCGTGATCACTCTGAATTGATGAAATCATGAAGCCTTTTTCGTTTTGAGTGAGTTTATAAAATTTAGAGAAACATTCCAAACAATCACTTTTGTGAGCCAAGAAATAGGTCCAAGTGTCTCTAGTATAGTCATCTATAATTACAAAAACATATTTACTTCCTCCTAGACTTGTCATGTCAATTAGTCCAAATAAGTCCAAATGGATCAATTGTAATGGTCTAGTGGTGCTAATTTGATTTTTTGGCTTGAAACTAGTTTTTATTTATTTACCTAGTTGACACGCATCACATACTTTGTCCTTAACAAACTTCATATTGGGAATCCCTCGTACTAATTCTCTTGATGAGATCTTAGATATTAGTTTCATACTTGCATGGCCTAATCTCCTATGCCAAAGCCAAGCATCATCATTTAAAGCGGAGAAGCATATTTCACTACTTAGTTCATCAAAGTTGATGGTATAGACATTATTTTGTTTTAAAGCAATCATTAACAAATTATTATTTGGTTTTTCAATAATTCACGCATTAGATTCAAATCTAACCTTTATCGCATAATTGACTAATACTTACGAGATTATGTTTTAATCCATCAACTAGTAATACATCATCAATTAAAAAACATGATTTGTTACCTATGATTCCTTTGCCAATGATTTTGCCTTTGTTGTTGTCTCCGAAGGTGACGTACCCTTCTTCTTTGCTAGTGAGCATAGAGAAATCAGATGGATCTCCAGTCATGTGTCTTGAGTATCCACTATCAAGATACCATTTCTTACTCCTAGCTTGTGGGTTTGTCTACAAAAGAGAATGATTTTTTGGTACCTATTTGATTTTGGGTGCCTCAAAAATTGATCTACCAATTTTGTTATTTATCATTGAAGTATTTATAGTTCCTTTGGGAAACCATATCAACTTATGTGGACTAATTTTCCTAAATGGACATATGTAAGCAGCATGTTCGGATTTACAACAAAAGTTACATTTCAAACAAGGTGAAACGTGTAATGTGGGTCCTTTAATGAAAGTGGTAGGATTTTGGTAAGATCCTCTCACAAAACCAATTCCACTTCTATTTGCGACGTGACCCTTGTTTGCAAGGATTATGTCCAATCCCTTGCTATCGATCTTAAACTTGTTTAAGGTCTCTTTAAGTAGCAAATTTTTAGTTTTTATTGCTTCTAAGTGTTCACACTTAGAGCATAGAGGAGTTTGAAGACTATCAAGCTTCTTTTGTAGTAAGACATGCTCTTTCTTTAAAAGATTAAACTTCTTACTAATAGTTCTACACTTATCAAATAATTCATGAAAAGTGATAAAAAGTTCATCGAAAGATAAATCTTCATTAATTAAATCACATACCTCCTCTTTGTTGCTAGCTTCTTCACTTTCTGAATCACTTGAATCGTCCCAAGTCGCTTTTAAAGCTTTCTTCTTCTTCGGTTGCTTCTTCTTGGCTTGGGGGCATTCATTTTTGAAGTGCCCTAGCTTCTTGCATTCGTAGCATATTACTTGGTCATTTTTATGTTCAAGTTTGTTTTTGGTGTTATTTTAAAATTTATTCTTTCTTATAAATTTTTAAAAATTTTGAGTTAAAAGTGCAATGTCATCATCACTGTCCTCATCACTTGATGTTCCTTTTAAGTGGTCTTCTTGTGATGTAAGCATCATATCCCTCCTGTTCTTTGGAGGGGGTTCTCGAGCTATTCATGAGCATGACATGTCATTTCGTAGGTCATTAGAGACCCAATAAGTTCTTCAAGAGGAAATGTTTTAAGGTCCTTGGCCTCTTGAATGACCGTAACTTTTGGATCCCAACTTTTTGGAAGGGATCTTAAGACCTTAGTTACTAGTTCAAAGTTAGAAAAATCTTTACCAAGAGCTTTGAGTCCATTGATGACATCTGTAAAACGAGTGTACATATCTCCGATGGACTCACTTGGTTTCATTCGGAAAAGTTCGTAAGAGCGCACAAGAATGTTGATTTTGGACTCTTTCACTCGGCTAGTGCCTTCATGAGTGACCTTAAGAGTTATCCAAATATCAAAAGCCGAATCACAAATTGAGACGTGATTAAATTCATTTTTGTTTAATGCACAAAACAAGGTATTCATAGCCTTTGCATTTAAGCAAAAAACCTTCTTCTCCGATTCATCCCATTCGCTTATCGGAAGAGAAGATTATTTAAATCCATTTTCGACAATAGTCCAAAGCTCAAAATCTATGGAAATGAGGAAGATCCTCATATGAGTCTTCCAATACATGTAATCCGGCCCATTAAACATAGGTGGACGTGTAATAGAATGACCCTCATGCATGCCGGAGTAAGCCATCTCTCTTGGGTATTAAATCAAATATGAGAGTGAGCCTAACTCTGATACCAATTGTTAGGATCGGAGTAGCACTAAGAGGGGGGGGGGGGTGAATTAGTGCAGCGGATTAAAACTTGTAAGTTTAAAAACGAATTCATAAATACAAGGAGATTTTGTTTCGATAGTAACTTAGAGTAGATAAAAACCGAAAGCTAGCAGTAGTGTAAATAACAATTTTAGAAAAGTAAGAACTCACACATTCAAGGAACACACCAATTTAAAGTGGTTCGGTCAAAATGACCTACATCCACTTGCGAAGCCTTCTTCGAAGAGGCTCCCAACTTTCACTAGCAAATCACTTTGAAAGGGAAGGACAAATACCCCTCTTACAACCTTTTATAGTGGTTCACACTCTTACAAATTTTCACCAAGAAAGAAGGAGGTGAACACTCAAGTAATTGAAAACAAGACTTGCTAAAGACTTTGCTAAGGCTTTTTTTTTACTCAATCTATTGCTTCTCAAGAGTTGTATTCTCTGCTGAGAATTGAGGGGTATTTATAGGCCTGAAGAGGATTCAAATTTGGGCTCCAAATTTTGAATTCTCTTAGGTTCCCGATGTTGGCGGTGCCACCGCCTGTCAGTGTCTGACAGATAGTGTACTAGCGGTGCCACCGCCCGACTCCGATGCTGGCGGTGCCATCGCCTGTCAGTGGCGGTGCCACTACCTGTCAGTGTCTGACAGACAGTATATTAGTGATGCCACCGCCTGTCAGTGTATAACAGACAGTATACTAGCGATGCCACCGCCGGACCTCTCGGGTCCTTGGCGGTGCCACCGCCAGACCTCTCGGGTTCTCGGCGGTGCCACCGCCCAATCTGGCGGTACTACCGCCCGACCTTTTGGGTTACTAGTTGGGCATCAAATCTAGCCCTATACCAGGTCATATTCGGGCCTAGTTGGCTCCTAACCAGGATATAGGATTATCCCTTAATTCTAACCCTAATTACATGCAAACTACGCAATTGAAAACATAGTCCTAAGCAAGTTTTTAAATGGCAAACATCGAGTCTCCTTCTAGCGATCTTCCGGCGGACTTCCAATACACCCTCGGATTTCTTCTGGCAGGCTCCTGATCTTGTGGTGAGTTCAGCAAGTAGCCGAGCCTTCTCGGTGATCTCTGCGAACCTCCGACGATCTCTTCGGTGGACTTTCGAAAACTCCGACAAGTCCCCGATTTCTTCTTGGTTGGTTCCAGCAGCATCTCCAACGAATCTTCAAACTCTCAAACACCCATCGAACTTGACTCCGGTATCCTTGCTTTATGTTTTCAGGCTATCGTAGTTAATCATGCACACTTAACTCAATAATATGGATTAGATCAATTAACCCATCAATTGATTTCATCATCAAAATTTGAGATTCAATAACCACCGCTTGACATTGGGTGGTACCACCGCCCAGTCTGGCGATACTACTGCTTAGGAGACTATGTCTCGGAGACTGAGCCACTAGCGGTGCCACTGCTTGACCCAACTTTTTGGTCACTTAATAGGCGTTTCTCTTAGCCCAAAATAGCCTCACTTTAGACCCAGCTGGCCCCTAATTGAGTTGGCCTAATTATATTCTAAACCAACTAAATCATAACTAAAACTACTTCGATCTAGACAAATTATTACAAGTAAGAATACTAAGTTTTTCGGCATATCATTGGTTCATCCGGCGCATCGTCCGACCCTTTGGCACATCGTCCGACCCTTCGACGTATTGCCCAATCGGCATGTTGCCTTTTTGCAATATCCGATTTCTTTGGCGCAATGTCCGATCTTCTTGGCCTGATGCTTGAACTCATGGCATGAAGTCTTCTGCCAACACGTCGACTATTCCTTTAATCTGACGTCCAATCTTTTGACATATTCAATTCTAGCCCAACTTCTTATTCTTTCCGTTTTAATCAATTTATTTCTCCTGATCGAAACTAATCCTACGTCACTCAAAACACAGATTAGATCATAACATTATCAATTGGTTTCATCATCAAAATCTGAGATTCAACAATCTCCCCCTTTTTGATGATGATAACTAATGATAATGGAGTTTAAACAAAACTTCCCCTATCAATATGTCATATTGATAGAACCTTTAAATTCATAATGAATTATGAGTATTTCACCCATGCATCATGAATATTGAAAAAACTAATTAATCATATCATTGTATATAATATAAAATCATGCATAATCAAAGTATTCAAGTACATCATCTCATGCATGATTATAACTTATACATTATCATCATATCTTCTCCCTCTTTGTCATCAACAAAAAGGAGAAGTGCAACTAGCAATTTTTGAGACATACTTTCAAATCAATGCATAATTTCAAGTCTTTGAAATATCATTACATATATCATCATGCAAGCTAACAAGTTTTTCAGATATAAAAGTTAACAAAACTTTTGGATCTTTTAAGATGTGCAAGATAGCATGTTTTTATATTTTTTTGAAATATGCAAGCTAGCAAACTTTGCTTCCCTTTTGAAATGAGCAAGCTAGCAAGTTTACTTTTCTTTGCGATGTGCAAGCTAACATTTTTTATTTCTTTTTTGCAATATGTAAGTTAACAAATTTAGCATTTTGAGATACCAATTCTTTCTCCCCCTTTATCATTGTCAAAAAGAGGAATATAATGGTACAAAGTTTTTCTTTTTACATCAGTTTTCATATCATAACATGAAAATTGATGATCAATATCATGAAGAATATACATCAATATTTCAATCTTCAAAACATAATGAATCTCAAGTTGAGAAATTAAGATTTTTACAAAGTTTTTCTTTTTACATCAGTTTTCAGATCATAACATGAAAATTGATGATCAATACCATGATTAATACCATGAAGATCAATTTGATGATCAACACAAAGGAGTCATAATGAATCTCAAGTTGAGAAATTAAGATTATAATTTGTATAAATCTCCTCTTAAATAAAAACATCATAGAGAATTATAATAATATCGATAAATCAAAATAAAAATCATGATTCATTTGGATAAGTATTTTCTTTAATAAAATGCAAGAGTCATATGAGAATAAAGGGTAAGAGATCTTGATTCAAGTTATAATTATGAGAATTCAAGATTATGATATCAATAAAGCTTCTCTTTGATACATAGCAAATAGAATCATAAGAAAAAAAATCTATCAAGTGAAAGATTGGGATTAAATTCATTCAAATTTAAATCGATAAATCATCAAAATCACTTTCAAGAGATTCATAAAAAAATATAAATAGATTCATTAATCTCTCTCATTTTTTATATCAATGATTTAATTATATCATGAGATATACAAATCATAATTACAAAAGAGTCATATAAAAATTATGGCATGAAAGATATTAATATGAAAGATCAATTTATGAATGATTCATTTTAACAAATCTCCTTTTTAGTAAACAATGAATAGAATCATAGGAGATCAAACAAGAGATTTTGATTCACATAAAATAAATCTCAAATCACTAATGTCAAGAATCAAGATTCATTTGGATAAATCTTCTCTTAGATGATAAAATTATACGAGAATAAAATAATTCATATAAAATACATCTCATGTCGTAAACACGAATAAATCAAGTGTTTAGATAAATATGAAAATAAATTATCAAATCTAAAATCATCATCTTTAAAACCAAAAAAATAAGATTTATCACAAAAATCATTAAGATCAAAAGTGTAACATCTAATTCCAAAACATAAGATTTTAAACAATCATTACTTCAAATTCTCATGCATAGTATAAAATCATCAAGCATGATACCAAAACTTTTAACATTTTCATTACATCATTATATCATTATGCATCATTAAATCATCAAACATGATTTCATAAAATATGAAGCATTTTCAATCAAAATCATTTTATTTATTATAGTAATGCATTTTTCTTTTTAAATGAATCTAATTCTTCATGCTTAGTGCTAGGAGTTAACATGCAATTACCATGCTCAAATTTTTATTTTTTTTCAAAATCACTAGAAAAAGAAGCATGATAATTTTTTTTTATATTTTTTTTATTTTTTACTAACTAGTTTAAAAATAACTTATGAAACGCATCAAGTAATTTCATAGTAAAGTAAAGAAGTTTAGGGTGAGTCATTTACCTTGTCGTCGGAAGTTAGTAAGGCGTAGTTCACCAACTTATCTTTGTTGGTTTGTTTCTTATCTTCGGATGAGCTTGATTCATCCCAAACTACCTTGAATACTTTCGTTTTCTTTGGTGGCTTTTTCTTTTTAAGTTCATTTATATTCTTTAAGAACTTTTTAAGCTTTATTGTAAGAAGGTTAAGGTCATCATCATCATCACTTGAGTTATCACTCAAGTGATATTCTATTGTTCGAAGTGTCAAATCCTTCATGTTCTTTATAAGGTTGTTCTCATGTTCATCAAATTCATCATATGCCTTGCATATCATTTCATGGGTCATTAATGACTTGATAAGTTCTTCAAGTGGAAACTTGTTTAAGTCTTTTGCCTCTTGTATTACAATTACTTTAGGATCCCAATTTTTAGGAAGAGAACGTAAAATTTTATTGATAAATTTAAAATTTGAAAAATTTTTACCAAGTATTTTTAAACTATTGATGACATCCGTAAAATAGGTGTACATGTCAACAATAGTTTTACTTGGCTTCATACAAAACATTTCAAAATCATGTATCAAAAGATTAATCTTCAAATTTTTAACTCTACTAGTGCCTTCGTGTGTAATTTCAAGTGTATGCTAAATCTCATAAGCCATTTAGCAAATAGAAACTCGATTGAATTCATTTTTATCTAAAGCACAAAATAAAGCATTCATAGCTTTGGCGTTCAAAAAGAAAGTCTTCTTCTCCAAATCATTCCAATCGTTCATTGGAAGAGAAGACTTTTGAAATATGTTTTCAACAATATTACATAAATCGAGATTCAATGAAAGTAAGAAAACTCTCATCCGAGTTTTCCAATAAGTGTAGTTCGTCCCATTGAATATAGGAGGACAAATGATAGAGTGACCCTTTTGAAAGTTGAATTCTCTTAGGTGTTAAACCAAACGAGAAAAAACATGGCTTTGATACCAACTGTTAGGATCAAGTCAATACTAAGAGGGAGGGGGGGGGGGGGGGGGAGGGTGAATTAGTGCAGTGATAAAAATCAAGTTTAGTTAGAAATCTTCATACGATAAAAATCGTTTCGATAATGTTTAACTTTAAAAATATTCGTAAGAGTGTGCAGCTAAAGTAATGGGGAAGTAAAGCAGTTGCAAAGTAAGTAACTGGCAACAATAGAAATGCAAGTTGAGTTTATAGTAGTTTGGTCATCATGACCTACGTCCACTCTTGATTCTTCTTTTATCGAGGCCATCGACATCCACTAACGGTCTTCCTTTAATGGACAAAGACCAACTACCCTTACAACTCTATTCTCCTTTTTATAAGCTTAGGAGAGAACCTTTACACTCTCATTCACTCCTTCTCTAAATAGAAATCACATTTAGACTAGAGGAGGAGAATTCTCAAAAGATTACAATAGAATTTTCCCTTATTTTTGTTCTCAGTTTTTATGTTATCTGAGCAGGGATGATAGGGATATTTATAGGCTTCAAATGGATTCAAAATTTAGAACTTATTACTTTTTCATGGATAATGAATAGGATTGATAATAATTTAATTTCTCCAACTCAAATGGAGTATCGCATGAAAAATAGTTATAAAAGTTAATGTTATTTTTTAAATAAAATAAATAATATTAAATTATATAAACTATAATTAATCTTTGTTGTGTGAGAAATAGTTTTGGTTAGTTATTTGAGTTAAACTCAAATTTTTGACATATAAAATACATATAAGTTCTTTACGACTATTCATCACTTTTATGTATAGTGATGTTTTTGTATATATTTTGCATACGATCGACACTAAAGATGTTAAGTAATGTGAATATGTGATGCATGACAAAGACACAGACCTCGTAAACATCAAGCCGAAATAAGAAGATAATAATTATTTTAACAAAAAGCTTGTGAGCCTGAGTTAATTATGACAATTTGACAATGATTAGAAGTCTAATACGAAGTATTTATCTAATTGAATTGATAAATTTTGATTGTTAATTGTTAATTGAAGTATCTTTTCATTTATCTTCAACTGTTGCGAATGTAAACAATGTTAGATGCATTGATGATGTTAGTTATAGAGTATACTATAAAAAATAGTAACATAATTTATGATGTTAATTAAACAAAATAATTAATATTAAGTTATATGAATTAAAATTGATAACAACATATAATGTATCTCTATCTTAACATGCCACACGAATATTTAATAAAATATTGTATTTGATGATTTTCTTATTGTATCTACTTACAGATGATATTATTGTAACAAAAATAAATTAGTGTTACAAATGTTCTCAACCTACTGAAGCACTTATAAAGTAATCACATCATAAGTTCTTTATGATATGCATCAATTTTGTGTACAATCATAAGTTCTTTATATTTATTTTGTAGATGATTCATATCGACAATATTAAATTATATGAATATATGATGGATGAGAAAGACATGAGTTATTTATGAATATTAATCACTTTTGTGTATAATCATATTTTTTATATGTATTATGCATATGATCGATGTTGAAGTAAGTGAATATGTGATGCATGAGAAAGAACAAGAACGACACAAAAGACACACGAGAAAGACGCCTACTTTTGTGATGTTTATTTACGACTATTCATCACTTTTGCTAGAGTCCACCAGCCCCGCTGTCTCCGTCGGGCCGTACCCGTGGCTGAAGGCGAAGCCGAGCGCGTCCATGAGGTGGAGCACCGCAGCCGGGAGCAGTGCTCCGACCGTGGGAACCTGGATCAGGCCGGGGAGTGGGCGGCGGGTGGGGTCCGGGGCGTTGGCGAGCACGTTGATGACCACCGGCCAGCCGCCCATGTGGGTGACCGTATGGGCGGCGGCGTCGAAGCGGCGGAGGCAGACGTTGACGCCGTCAGCGGCAGCTATGCCCCAGGGGAAGCTCCACCCGTTGGCGTGGAACACGGTGAGCGTCCACAGGCACCTGTGGTTCTTCGGCACGGACCAATCGATGAGGGAGTCCACGATGACGAGGAAGAGGTCGCGGTGGCAGTGGACAATTCCCTCGGGGCGGGGGTGGTGCCTAAAACTCGAACACCATGGCTCGACCCAATCCAATGTTTACGTGTAAGAGAAAGATCGGGTCTAATTTGGGCCCGATCCACTAAGACATCATTATCTCATACCCAGCATTTAGGTCGGATTCGGGTCAATTGTGATTAGCTCCGCGTACAATGCATCCGATCCGATAGTGCTGACGGATTCAATCTAAGAATCCATATCTAGATTTCTGAATTGCGTTCGGGTTCGATTTAGGAATCGAATTTGAAGCGATTAATATGAGAATCATTTACTTTTCCGATATGCATCTTGCGTCACCCCTGGAAATGTTCGGGGTGATTCAGTCCACCAACCCAAATCCAACCTTCATTTAAAGGAATCATCTCTGTCACCGATCGCAAGGAACTCACCGGATAACTGTTTTGCAGGTTTACAAGCAATGGAAGGGGTGACAGCAGCAGCAAACAAACATAAAGGCAAACCTCAAACTACATCTCCATTAATACCACAAGCACTTGTCTTCTCCGAGCACCCTGCATCATCTCTAGGACTGCTCTTAACACACTGCACGGTAACTTCCCTTTTCTTACAGCTTGGAACGGGGATTAGTCCATGGTTGAACATAGGAGGAGCTTCCTTGTCAGACATTCTCCGGGGTTGTCGATGATGGCAGGAGTGGCTGCTTCAGAGAGGAAGCCTTGAAGGAAGCAGCACCGGTAGTAGCTCTGAGACCATCGTGTTCGGGAGTGGATGAGGCCGTGAGGGCCGCTTCCTTTGCAGCGAAGGCTCTCTCTTCGCTCTTCCCCCACAGCACCAGGTACAGTCCGGCTATGATGAATACGGCACCGATGATACTGCATCCGATGGAGAAGAGAGAGAAAAGAGTTAGGAATGAGAAGACGAAGAAAGTTCGTCTTAGTTATTATGATATCAGGTGTTTTTGAGTACCCGCCGAGGTAGAACTCCTCTCCCAAGGCGATGGAGGCCATGATGGCGACGACTAGAGTCTGGACTGGCTGGTACACGGCCACGAACACAGGGCCGCCCCTGTCGATGCACCATATCTGAACGGCGAAGGCGATGCCCGACGCCACGAACCCCTGCATTTGCCTCAACATTAGCAAAACTGGTTCGAATGTACCCTACAACGACATTTGATCAAACGCCTTCATGCCTTGTCCCCTTTCGAGTCATAGCAATACTCTTTTGTGCCTTGGCAGAAGATGTCTGCCTTTTATCTACCACCAGTAAGTACAAGCATGATGAGAAGACCTGTGTCTGTCTCTCCAGTGGATTCTTGTAATAATTGCTACATGGAGCCTACCCAATGCTGAAGGATGAACACACAAAGTGGATCCAGAAAGGGCAGATATGAAAGAGATACTTATCTCCAGTCATGTCTACCACCATGCTGAAAGCATTGAGAGCATCCATAAGCTCATGAAAGGAAAAAGGGATGGACAAAGCATGATCTCCAGACAAGGAGAAAAGGTAAAGAAGGGAGCTATGTTGCAAAGCGTGCTCCTTTCTCCTTCCCCTTTCAAAGAATGTTTCATTTGATCCTTCTCCATCGCAATCATGGAGTGAGATCATCATACCCAGACAAAGTGTTCTTTTTTATGTCTAAAAATTAATAATGCAGTGCATCTGCATCTACAATTAATACGGTCACTAATTGACTACTGTCCAAATAAGAAGATACAGTAAGCTGCTGCAGAAAGAAGGAACACGCAGTAATACACTGCAGGCATGTACCGATGAGCACCGTGAACCAAAAAGAGGAGCTAGTAAGAAGCGTACCGCGTAGAGGATGGTGAAGAGCTCGCTGCCGGAGTGGAACATCCAGGCCTCAGCGTCCCTCTCGATGAACGCGGCGATAACCAAGAACTGGATCACCCCGAAGAAGCAGGTGTAGGAGGTCACGGACAGTCGCGCCGGGTATTTCTTCAGCACCGGCGCCTGAAGCACGAGCCAGCCGGACCACGACAAGCAATGGCCGATCAGGTACAGGCACCCCAGCGTCCAGTTCTTCCCCTTGGCGTCCCCCAGCCAGAGCATGGTGGACTGGCTCGCGTCGTTCAGGGCGCGCGAGGGGCCGAAGATGGTCGGCCCCTTGTACAAGGTTATGATGGTGGCGCCGCCGACGCAGGCCAGGGTGCCCATCAGCTTCGCGATCCCGTCGCGTCGGTCGATCCGCACCTTCTCTATCCTGTTCGTGGAATCAAGTTCATGAACAGACTCAGCATCCGGTTGCTGGGGAGTACTGGTAAAGGTGTTCGAATCTTGCCTGAGAATGGCGGCCATGAGGAAGGTGATGGCCGGGACGGAGTTTTGGATGGCGGAGGCGAAAGTTGGAGAGGTGTTATCGAGGCCGAGAAGGTAGAAACCCTGGTTTGCAGTTATACTGCCACGAATAAAGAACACATAGCTCAGTAGAACGCAGAATGAGGTCTGCAAGCCAAAGCAACATGAGTTGTACGTCATTTTTCATCTTACCCACACAGAGCGAGGAGGAAGAATTGAACAACGAACGATAGTGTCAAAGCCGGTCTGTCCTTTCTGCATAACGAACACTAAAATCAAATGCTATATATATTCTCTTCAGCATCTACTTAAAGTTGTAGCCGCATGCATATGCTGCATGTATGGAAGGAGGAAAGCAAGCGAGTCCTCTTACTTCTCGAGGAAGTAGGCAAATGGAACGAGGAGGATCAAGGCGATGATGTTGCGGTAGACGGGGAACACCACCTTGCTGATCCCCATGTTAAGGGCTGCCCGGGAGACGACATGGAATCCGGCGTACCCAAACTGCAAGGCCAGCATGGCCACATGCAGCTGCACCCTCTCCGGCACGCCGCATACTTTCTTGGCATCGACATCGGCCATTTCATCCACCACCACCACCACCACCGAGACACCACAACACACACAATGAAAGAAGTAAGCGTGAAGAGTAGAGCAGCAGCGGGGGGGTTTAAATATCGCTGGAGAGGAGGGAGGAGGGCAGAGGTTAGTGTGGTGTCGTCCCCACAGGGAGGCCCTCAAAAGAAGCTACGTCGACTGTTATTGTTTTCTGGTTGTCTCCCACCTCCGTCTCCCTCCCTCTTTGCATCACAACAAGCACTTGAATCTTTGGTGAGACACTGTGTGACATTTTCCGCAGATGCGTGTGCGTTTGCCCTTTTATTGGACTGACACGACAGCCGCGATCGCACTAGGTGGAGGAGGGACATGGAGGAGGTCGATATGGATCTATTTGGCTCCATCCCACTAAAGGTCACATAATTGAGGAGGAGGAGAAGGTGATATGACATGGATAAGACGCACGAGGGAAGCTTATGTGACCTTTATTCAATCTTCTGCTCATTTCACAACCGTGCATTATTTTAGAGAGATATGTTTATATATATATATATATATATATATATATATATATATATATATATATATATATATATAAACTCTTTAAGTGCTTATGGTTGGTAGCAGTTCATCATTAGATGTTATGTTTGTTAACCAATGTATAAGTATCTCTCTCTCTCTCTCTCTCTTTCTCTCTCTCTCTCTCTATTTTACATGGTGAATTTACTGAGCTGATTCACTCTGGCATGGGTGGGTAAAATGATGATGAGTATGCTTCTTTGTTCCACCACATAGATCTGAATCTGGTGAGCAGCTTTTAGGCTTGTAGCTTCTTCTTCTTCTTCTTATGCAACTGAGACCTCCCGTTTATAATATTGCGTTCCACTCGCCTCCCACTCCTAAAGTTCTCTGCAATGCTCTCCAGGCGTGCAACTCTTTTGCTCGCAGTAGGGGGTTCGGGGTCTGACTGCCCCCTGCTTTGGAGGGACATCCTGCCGTCCCCGTCGGAGACAAGCCATCATTTCAATACCTCCACAGCTGCTCCTCTTTGCCACCACTGCCACCATTTTTTATTGCGTCGAGGAAGGCAGGCAAAGCGGCTCGATCAGATGCCAAACGCCTTTGCTCTTCCTTTGCGTAACAGTCCATGCACCACCCCCTGACAGCCATCTCATCTGCTGCCTGATGCACGCTGTTGGGAGTGTTAAAATAAAGAGATAAATGAGTTGTAGAAGAAGAAGTTGAATGTTAGTGACATATCCTCCGTCTTTATATACAGGTTAGAAGGAGAAGTTTCCTCAACGGGTTAGAGGATTTTCCTCAACAGAGTAGAGAGATTTCCTCAACAGTTAGGGAAATCTCATCTATTTATCATGCCCCCACAAGATGATGCTCCTATCAAGGAGGCCAATCTTGGACTGATGTAATGCAAACAGCTTACGAGCTATAGGCTTCGTAAGTGAGTCGGCCAATTGATCAGCTGTATGAACATGAGAAACACGGAGTTGACGGCGGACAACTTGATCACGTACAAAGTGGAAGTCAATAGCAATATGTTTCATGCGGGAGTGGAATACCGGATTAGCGCACAGATAGGTAGCTCCAATATTATCACAATATATTGTAGGAGTGGAATCGATGTTGAGTTCCTGGAGAAGATTCGTGATCCAATTGAGTTCTGCAGTGGTAGCGGCAATGGCACGGTATTCAGCTTCAGTTGTAGACCGGGCGACTGTCTTTTGCTTCTTAGAACTCCAACTGATTGGATGAGCACCAAGGAAGATAATATACCCCGATGTGGATGTTCTATCATCAAGGTTGCCCGCCCAATCAGCATCGGCAAATGCATGAAGACGAAGTGGAGAGTGTTTACGAAAAAAGAGTCCATGATTTAGAGTCCCTTTAAGATATCGTAGAAGTCTCTTGACCGCAGACCAGTGTAGAGTAGATGGTTGCTGCATAAACTGTGATAATTTGTTCACAGCAAATGAGATGTCTGGACGCGTGAGAGCTAAGTATTGTAAAGAGCCAACAACTTGGCGGTATTGAGTGGGTTCCGTAGCAGGACTTCCATCTGATAATTTGAGAGAACCGCTAGTAGAGATGGGGGTTGTAACTGCATTTGCATCCTGCATGTTTGTCTTTAATAACAAATCTTGAATGTACTTGCGTTGTGATAAAAGGAGACCGGAAGATGTGAAGGTAGCTTCGACGCCCAAAAAGTAGCTCAAGGGTCCGAGATCCTTAAGCGAGAATCGAGCTGCCAGCTGTTTGACGAACGCTTGGATGCTGGCGGGATTGTTGCCTGTGACAATAATATCATCCACATATACCAGAATATACATTGTGTTTCCATGATGATGTCGCAGAAACAACGAAGTGTCAGATTTGAAGTTAAGAAAGCCGACAGAAGTCAAAAATGAGCTAAGTTGAGTGTACCAAGCTCTCGGAGCCTGACGAAGTCCATAAATGGCTTTCCGAAGTTTGCAAACATGCTGTGGATACTGAGGATGAGTAAAACCGGGGGGTTGTTGCATAAAAACATCTTCAGATAGAGATCCCTGTAGAAAGGCATTATTAACATCCAATTGTCGTAATTGCCAGCCTTTAGTGGTAGCCAGACTCAAGATAAGCCGGATTGTAGTGGGTTTAACAACAGGACTAAACGTCTCAGTGAAATCAACTCCAGGTCGTTGATGGAACCCTTTGGCGACCAGGCGTGCCTTATATCGAGCAACTGAGCCATCTGGGTTCCGCTTAATTCTAAAGACCCACTTACACCCGATGATGTTTTGTGAAGGATGAAAAGGAATTAGATCCCATGTTGAATTATGGAGGAGGGCATTATATTCCTCGCTCATGGCAATACGCCAATGCGGAGATTTTTGGGCTTGAGTGAAGGTGGTGGGTTCAATGTTGGGGGATGAGGAATTCATGACAGCTTGTAGGTTAAGTACTTGACGAGGTTTAAAAATACCATGCTTAGAGCGAGTGGTCATAGGATGATTGGAGATGACAGGATTAGGAGGTAATGTTGGGTGAGGATCAGTGGCACAAGCCGGGTCAAGTGGAGACACGTCAGGGGCACTTGGGCGAGAAGGAGGTAAAGAGGATGGTTGTGTTTCGGAACATATTGCCCCATCAATTGGAGAAGAGTGGAGTGGAGTAGGAACAGAGGAAACGGGCAAGTGTTGAACTGGAGTGATATAGTGCGGATCAGGAGGGGAGGAAGTAGACGAAGACATGGGAGGCTCGTCTGATTGATCCGAAGGTATACTCCAGTGAGATAGTGAAGTGGTCCGTATGGCAGGATATGGAAGGGTTTGGAAAGGAAAGTTAGACTCAACAAAGATAACGTGACGTGATACAAAGATTTTGTGAGTGTGGAGATTATAGCAGCGGAAAGCATTATGGTCAAGTGAGTAACCAATAAAGACGCAAGGAGAAGATCGAGATGTTAACTTATGAGAGGCATAGGGACGTAACCAAGGATAACATAAACAACCGAACACGTGGAGTTTACGAAGGTTAGGGGGACTGGTGTTGTAGAACTGGTGTATAGAGAAAAGCGGCAATGAAAGCTGCTGCGATAGAGGTAGGAAGATGCAGCGGTTGCGGCTGCTGCTGGCCGGGAAGTGGCTGCGACAGCGAAGGAGGAAGACGCGAGAAAGACACCGTCGTTCGCCGTTCGTCGCTATTGAGGAGGAAGACACCGCCGTTGAGGAGGCGCCGTTGTGTAGAGGGAAACGACAGCAAATAGGAGAGGGAGCAAGGCCGGCGAAGAAAAGCAAGACCGGTTAGCACTGGCTCTGAATCCGTGTCTTGGTGCTTCTTCAATGACTCCGCTTGAGGCAGCGTGCTACTGTGGCCGCTTGGCTAACACATGGCGATGCTGCTGTCGCCAAGAGGAGCCTGCTCTGATAACTACTAACTACTCCGACACCTAGCCAGTCCAACTGGATTGTCGACTCTGGTGCCTCTCATCACATCACCGCTGATCTTCAGAATTTGTCTCTTCACAATCCCTATGGCGGCAATGAAGATATCATCATCGGTGATGGTAAAGGACTTTCTATAACTCATACTGGTTTCATAACGCTTAATTCTGGCTCTGATACCATGTTAAAATAAAGAGATAAATGAGTTGTAGAAGAAGAAGTTGAATGTTATTGACATATCCTCCGTCTTTATATACAGATTAGAAGGAGCTCAACGGGTTAGAGGATTTCCCTCAACAGAGTAGAGAGATTTCCCTCAACAGAGTAGAGAGATTTCCTCATCTACTTATCAGGGAGGAGCTTTTGCCGTGTGTTCTTCCGCTAGTTTAACCGTTGCTGTGCTTCTTGCGAAAAGGAATCTAAGCCATCGTTAAGCGAGGGGCAGCTTGTTGCGGTTTTCTTGCTTGCTCTCGGCCACAAGACGCAGGTGATGGGTTGCAAGATAGATCAGGTACTGAGTTGTAGTAGATTCCTGTGTTGCTGTCATCGATGGCATCTGCCTTGTGAGGCCATTACGTGGTCCTACTTGTGCCTCGCGTCCTTTGATTATTTGAACTTCGTGGTCACATCACTTGATTTCTTGCTGCAACCTCACAAGCTATATATATTTATATCTATATGTTTACAGTTATACGCTGGAAAGAATCTTTCATAGTGCCAGTATAAAGAATAATAAAATAAGTTCACCACCTTCCTTTCCGGACCTTTTCTCAGAGAAAAAAAAAGAGATAAGAAAACAGTGAAGAGTACATACAGCTTCCTCCACCAGGGAAGAACACCCAGGTTCCTAAATGATCCTGACGTTCTTTTTTCTTTTTCTGAAAGATAGGGTGAGAAGAAGATCTAATAATTTAATTTGAGTGATCTTATACCTCGAAAGATAACCTGAAGTTCTTTTTTTTTCTTTTCATCTGTTTTAGTAAATGGCAGAGGATTCGGAACAGCCGAATCCTCATCCGAGTTTGTCTTGGATTAGGATGTCAGGTGTCTCGGTGATCTAAACCAATATCTTACAAAATTATATTAGAGGTATTCTCGATAAGATTTCTCTTATACTTAGTCTAGTATGAATTTGGAGAGAGTCAAATATTAAGTTCAAATATTCATAATTAATAATATCTCAAAAGTATAAATGAGGCCTTTTTAAAATATAATATGTGACAGGCTAAATATTGGGAATGATTATGCACCACAGATCATTAATATGATCGTAAAATCAAATAGGAATAAAGTATTAGCCAAATGAAATTTACGAATTTACTTTATTTTTGTAAGTATTAGTTTAATAATAAATTTACGAATTTACATGTTGGTTAAGTGTTTGATAAATGGAGTCGGTGCATTGGCAACTATCGATGATGTGTCATATTAGTGCCTAAAATATAAGTAGATTTTGATTAACTATAATACATTTAAGAAAAAAATATTTTAGGTTATTTAGCAACTTACATATTTAGGAAAACCAATCGAAAAATACTTAATTCCATTTTAAAAAGATCAGGCCCACAATATATTTTTTATTAGATTAAAAGAATAGAAAAGAAGGGGAAACAAGATCATTTGGATCAGTGGGGAGGAACACCTCAATCTAAATCAGTGGCACATTCCTTTTGTTCTTCAAGAACCACGTTTGGGAATATCATCAAACGAGTCATGGGATGCACTACCAGTCTCTCTGATGTGACTCTTGTTTGGCCTCTTCCGGAGGCAAAGGCGTCCCCCCTCACCAACACTGTACGCCAGCGAGAGTGACAAGCGCAGCAGCAGACCTTGGAATTGAGAGAATGGCGGGGCACGCTTTGTCCTTGTCCTCTCTCTTCGCGTGCCTCCAATGACTTGAGACGTGAAGTGACTGCAACCATCTTGTTGCTCGCTTAGTCCACCTTGGAATCCTACGGCATATGCCTTCTTCACCCTCGAGACTGATGACAGTCATCGGATTCTTTCTTCTTCATGAAACTACTGAGCGTAAGCAACCCAAATTCCCTGTAACAGATGTTTCCTTGAAGACAATCACAATCGATGAACCAGTTGCTTCGTCTCCCAAGAACTGACATCTTCCACTGTTTAGTGTTCTGTAGGTGACGAAAGAACCACAGTGGCCAAACTAAAACAGTGCCAACAAAAGACACTGGAACGAGCAGCATGAGCGTTCAGTATCTCTTAGTACAACAAGCGAGCGCCAGAGTTTGCATGTCGTCCGACAAATCACGTTCCATGTCGCCTCATGAACTAATGGGAAGCTGCCGTTTGCTCCCGGATGACTCGGCAGATCCAACATGACACTGTCTCATCTCATCTCTCTCTCTCTCAGCGCAAGTCCAATGAACGGGCATGAAGCACGAATATAGTGTATATAAGTGCAGGAAAAGCACTGTTCTGAAGCCCAAGCAGCAACTTATCTACAATTCGTGATGCTCACATCACTAACTCGCTGGTCTAAAAGATCATCAAACACCACCAAGAACACTCCCCGCTCTCTCTCTCTTTCCATCACACACGGCAAGTCCAGTGAACGTGCATGGACATAGTCTACACTGACGCAGATTCAGCAAAACCACTGTTCTGATGCCCAAGCAGTATCTTATCTACGATCTCTGATGCCCACATCACTAACTCGCTAGTCCAAAAGGATCATCAAACACCACCAAGAACACTGTCGATTCTCTCTGTCTGCACCACGAAGGCTCCTTTAGTGCGCCTGTCCTCTTCCACCAAATAGATGGGAAACAAAAGCCGGCACAGCCCACTTGGGATCACTGATTGAGAGGATGGCGTCCAAATATTTTCCTGATCCCAAAGAGGGGAGGCTAGGATTCTTCGTTGATCAGATCCCAGCCATGAATGGTTGCTGCTGTGTGGGTGGTATTGGAGGAGGAGGGTGGTCGGATGGGAATCCTTTGGCTTCATGTCATGGGAGGGCAGCACAATGCTGGTACTTGGAAGTCTGCGACCATTATCGATGGGTGTCGGGCGTGGGGCTCGGGGATGATGGTGGTACCAAGTGATGGCTCCCGAGAACAGCTTGGAGTTTTGGTTGTCACATTCCGTGAGCATCTTCTCCTACCCAATTCTTAAGAGCCATTTATCAAAAGTCTTTTTACCAAATTTTTATTATAAGCTCCCTTAAATCTATAAATGAAAAAAACTTCCCGTTAATTCCCGGTTGTCAGTACTTAGTACATAACAGATCTCTCCCTCTCTCTCTCTCTCTCTCTCTCCCTCTCTCTTTCTTAGGGCATAAGGATTTTTTCTTTCGTTTCAGTCCATTATTACATCTTGCATTTCGAATCACTTACTACTTGACTTGAGTGTCCATCTAACGTATCCTAATACTTGCTTTCCAAGATTTGCATGCGTTAGCTCTGTTATCAGTATCGTTGCGCATAATGTACATCATTTAATGTAATAAAAATATATTTTATTTTTTTAAAAAATACATACGCTTCTTCTTAGTTCGACAATTAGTCATTATTTAACGTAACGTATCATTGCACATCATATACGTCATTTAATATAACAAAAATATATTTTAATTTTTTTTAAAAAATTTACCTGCGCTTCTTCTTAGTTTGATAATTAGTCGTTATTTGTCTTGTTTGTATGAACTGGGTCAGGTCGATTTAGATCTATCACCTTAGATTGATGACCAAATATGATCTTATCAACTCTATCTATATCATATTCTATTGAATTCCAAATATAATATATTATCTTTGATATATGACAAGCTAGAATGATCAATCAATAAAACTTCACATAGGTAAATGGAAACAATCTAACATCCTTTAAGAGATTATTTTTGCCATCCATTAGTTGATGGAAAGAACACATATCACACCTCATAAGTTAGTTCGTATGCTTATACTATAAGTTCGTCTAATCTGAGCTACTATCATAGATAAAATTATAAACAAGATATTTGAAGTAATACTCATATATGTTTGTATCTTTTGATTTTGTTTATACTTTACATAGCATGTTGAGAGCTTATAGTAAATTTGGCAGCCTCATTTTGATTAGTTTTTATGGTCATTTCAAGCTTATAAATGCAGGTTATGTGTTATAAAACTACCTAGAAATAGACCATTTATCAAGTCATTTTGGAAGTTCTATAGTTTCGTATAATGGTGCAAAGTGTCAACTAACACAACATGCAAAAGCTACCTAGGTAGCATAAGACTAGATGGGCTTTTATGGTAGTACCTGTTAGGATCAAGAGCACTAAGAGGGGGGGGGGTGGGGGTGGTGAATTAGTACAGCGGAAAACTTTCAACGATTAAAACTGCGTTCGTTCGATAAGAGTGATTTCGGTAGAAAAGCAGATTCGTAAATCACTTTAACTTATGATCAAGCAAGATGCAGTTAAAGCGAATCTATAAAGGCAGTTTGCAGTTATGATGGAAATCAGAATGTAAGCGCAAACTGAAATATGATATTCATACGATAAAACTGATTTATGTCTAAACACCGATTCAGAAAATACTGAACTTTGAAACACGATCGTAAAAGCGCAGAAGGCAGTAAGCTATTAAGGAGGTTTGCAGTAAAGATTATATGCTCAAAGTAAATGCAAACTAGAGAGCACTACGATTTTAGAGTGGTTCGGTCAATCTTGACCTACATCCACTTCTGGCTTCCTTCACCGACGAGGTCACCGACGTCCACTAAAGGCCTTCCTTTAATAGGCGAAGGCCAACTACCCTTTTACAGTTTCACTCCTTTTGACGGGCTTAGGAGACAATCCTTACAGAATTTTCTCTCCTCTCTTGAAAGATCAGAACTTGAAAGAAAAGAGGGAGGAGAACTTCTAACTCATACAACACTTTTGAGCTCTAAAAATCACAGAATAAGATCAGGATTTCGGTGGTTTTTGGTTACTCTATCATTGCTCAAAGGGTGATTTTTGGTTATAGGCCCCAATCCAGTTTGAATTCCGAGCTAAAAACTGTCAATTCCCGGAATTCCGGGGTTTGGCGGTTGCACCGCCTGACTAGGGCGGTTGCACCGCCTGGCAGAAGAGCTCAAAGACTGAGCCTTTGGGCGGTACCACCTCCTGTTAGGGGTGGTTGCACCTCCTACCAAAGCTCGGAGACCGAGCTCAGGCGGTGCCACCGCTTGACTAGGGCGGTTGCACCGCCTAACTAGAGCTCGAAGACCGAGCTCAGGCGGTTGCACCTCTGTCAGAGGCGGTTGCACTGCCCAGCCAGAGCTCGGAGACTGAGCCCTAGGCGGTGCCACTGCCGACCCAGGCGGTGCCACCTCTGGCCAAGTAATCTGGGTTCGAATGGGCTGATCCATTCGGCCTAATTTGGCTCTGTCAAGGGCCCAATTGCCCCAAGATTAAGTTAATGGGATCACCTCCCATTTCTAACTTAATCATCATGCTAACTATGAATTTCTTAAGGCATTTACTGCAACTTGCTCCGGTGTGTCAATCGCTTCTTCCGACAAGCTTCCGACAAACTTCCGGCGAACATCCTACGAACCTTCGGCGATGCTCCGGCGGACTTCCGGCAAACTCCTGGACTTGCGATGATCCACTTTGCGAGTTTCGACGAGCTTCTTTGGCAAGCTCCTGGACTTCTTGGATTTGTTCCCGTAGAACCTCCGACGACCGTCCGGACTTCCGTCGAACTCTCGAACTCCCAACGTGATCATAGTCTTGACTCCGGCGCAACTCCTGTTGCATGTCTTACTTCCATCATAGTTAATCCTGCACATGTAAAACAAAACTTCGATCGAGACAATTAATCCTAAGCAATTAACCAAGTTATCCGGCATGTCATTGGTCCCTCGATGCTTCGTCCAATTCTTCGGCGCATCGTCCTCTCTTGCGGCCTATTGCCCAATCGGCCAGTTGACTCCGCAACTTCGATATCTTTGGCATAATACCCGCTCTTCTTGGCCCGTTGCCCGAGTCCATGACCTGAAGCCTTTTGTCGATACGTCGATCGATCCACCGGCCCGATGTCCAATCTTCTGACATGTTCCTCCGGCACAACATGATTTTTCCTACTTTAATTGTCTCATCCTGATCGGAGCATCCTGTGTCACTCAAAACGCAGATTAAAACATAAACACATATCAAGTGGTTTCATCATCAAAATACGAGATTCAACAATCTCCCCCTTTTTGATGATGACAACTACTTGATAACGGAGTTATCCTTAACTCCCGGAGTTTAAACAAACTCCCCCTATCAATATGCCATATTGATAGAACTTTGAATTCAAACTGAATTCAAGTCATTGCAATATTCATCATGAATACTTGCAACACGTCATCTTAAGCTTATGCATAAACTTATGCATAACATCATACTTCTCCCCCTTTGTCATCAACAAAAAAGAGAAGTCCAACTATTCTTGTGTTTGGAATATAAGTTTAACTCATTGCATGAAAAACATAATATCAAGTTTTATTATCATACAGTTTTGAAGCTAGAAAATTTAGCAAGTGTTACATCATGCTTAGAACATTCAAGCTATCAAGTTTTAGGTATGCAAGTTTTACAGCATACAAGATAGCACTTTTGGTAATGTTCAAGATAGTAAGTTCTACATCATGCAAGCTAGCAATGTTACAACATGAGGTGATTGTGTCCACATATACAAGCTTATTCAGGAGGTAGAAAATTAAAGTGCCTAAATAAAGAGTCAAATTGTCGATGAATTTGCTGTAGTTCAGATAGGATTTGATCTTGTCGATGTTCAAGCCGATCTTGTCTTTGTTCAAATCGGTCCATCCGAATTCCAATGTCTTCGATAGATAATGTAGGAGCTTGCCCAAATGGATGTGTTTCCTCAAAGGGACAGATCGGAGGAGATTGAGTACCCCTGAAGACTAGTGTTTCGGGTTCAGGTTCAGGTTGAGGGGGATCGGTTCTTCTAGGCATTCTAACCCAATTACCATTTCTATAAACACATCTCAATCGGTGAAGTAGATTTTTGTTTATTATGCTAAACCTATCTACTTTCATCACTTTTTCGTCGGGTGGTATTGGAATATCGTAGGCTTTAAGTATTCTAGTGATTATACCATCATATGGAAGTATCATGTCTCTCTTAGATAGTTCTATCATGTTTTGTTGTATAAGATATCCAAAACAGATGTTATGTCCTTTCATGATCCAATACATGGTTCCTAATTCTATTTGACTTACTTCATCATGATGGTATTGTTTAGGGAGAATGATGCTAGTTAGGATATGATGAAGTACTTTAGTGTTTAGTGGTAGTAGATGTTCACAGCTTTTAGGAACTATCACTAGGTTGGGATTACCGAAAACTATTCCTAAGGCTTCAACATATGTTGTCCCAACTGTTTCATTGTCCCACGATCCTCTAAAATAAAGTCCTCTATTTTTTACGGGAATGCCTATCATGTCGCAAATAAATTTATCCATAATGGAGATGTGTTGTCCTAAGAGATAGGTAGACATTCTTTCTTCTTCATCTACTTGTAGATTGTTGTAAAACAGTCTAACAAGTCTTCGATAGATGAGTTCACTAATTGGTAAAATAGGGAGTAGATCTAGGTTTGTAAACTATTGGATTGTCTCTAAGTCTCTTAGTTCATCTAAATCTACATGTTTTCCCTTATTGTTACTTCTAAATTCGAAAGAGGAAAATTTTTCAGCATGATATTTTGAATTGAAAAGGGTAAGATCAAAGTCTTCCACTAATCTCCTGTTCCCTTTGTCCCTTGAGGATCTTCTAGAGTCCATAACTACTGTTATTTAAGAGGATAGTAATGAGCAAGAGTAAATGAATCAAAAACAAAATTTAGAGGCTTCTTAGAGAATACCTTGAGTGAGATCTTCAAGAGAAGGAGAGATTGTTGATCTTTTGCTTCAAAATGAGGAGTATTTGGGATGCTAAGAGGGGAGAAATGGAGGTGGAGAAGCTTTGGAAGAGTAAAGAGGGGAAGGGAGTGAGTTGGGGTCGGTTCCACCGCCGGCCCTAGCTTGGTTTAAAAGGGGGCCCTAGCGTTGGCTGGGGCGGTGCAACCGCTTGCAATAAGTGATAGCCAAAGGTGCTACCTCCAACTGGGGCAGTGCCACTGCCTGCAGGCGGTGAGCACTCGTTTTGACTGCTGTGTGATCTGATTTGAATGTTTTTGACTTGAGAAGAATTTTTATTTGGAGCAGTCAACTTTACTTACGTAATTACGTAAGAATTTTCATCTAGTGACGCGCATACTCTACTTCAAATGTCGTATGCATGTTTATGATAGATTATCCAAGTTGGTAAGCTTTGCAAGTCCATGACAAACTTTGCTTACAAGATGTAAGTTCATGATATAGTTGGATTCAAACAAGTCAATTTGATGGGTTCGGAAATCCAAAGGATATGTGAAGGGAGAATCATGGGTTTCCAATTCTGAGGGATCAGATAGGATTGTATCTGTATTGCTCTTGTAATTTTAATTTTCTAATCCTCTTTTTGTTATTTAGGCTAGGGAGCATCACGTGTTCGTTTTGGATCTCGAGTTATGAATATCGAGTATCTAAAGAGTAGGATATTATTTCATGCTCCCAGCTTGGGATGGTTTACGTCTCTACAAGACAGGATAATTTTTAGGTACCCATTTACTTTTGGGTGCCTCAAAAACTGATCTACATCGTTTATCATGTTGCATAGAGTTTATCATGGTTCCCTTAAGAACCAAAATTAATTTGTTCGGACTAATTTTCTTGAATGGACAATAATGCGTTTTGTGTCCATGTTTGCAATAAAAGTTGCATTTGCTTTGGTGTCGAACATGTAGGATGGGGCCTTTTATGAAGGTAGTTGGATTTTGGTGAGGATTTCTCACAAATCCGATTCCACTTCTTTTGGGAACGTGACCCTTGTTTGTAAGGATCATGTTCAAAGACTTGCTACCAACCTCGAATTTCTTCAAGGTGTCCTTAAGTAGCAAGTTTTCCTTTTGGATAGTTTTTAGATCATGGCATTTTATACAAGAACCTAAACTATCATGATATTCAGTTTTTAACTTATCAAAATTACTGTCAGGATCAAGAGCACTAAGAGGGGGGGGGGGGGGGTGAATTAGTGCAGCAGAAAACCTTCTACGATTAAAAAAAAAAACTGCATTCGTTCGATAAAAGTGATTTCAGTAAGAAAGCAGATTCGTAAATCACTTTAACTTTTGATTAAGCGAGATGCAGCAAAGATATAAATGCAGTTTGCAGTTATGGTTCAAATCAGATAGAAGGCGCAAACTGAAATATGATATTCGTACGAAAAAACTGATTTACGTCTAAATGCTGATTCGTAAATCACTTGATTAAGCGAGATGCAATTAAAGCAAGGATATAAAGGCAGTTTGCAGTTATGATAGAAATCAAAACATAAACGCAAACTGAAATATGATGATCGTACGATAAAACTGATTTACGTCTAAATGCCGATTCGGAAAGTGCAAAGCTTGAAACCCAATCGTATATGCGCAGAAAGCAGTAAGCTTTTGAGGAGGTTTACAGTAAAGATAATATGCTCAAAGTAAATGCAAACCGAGATTTAGAGTGGTTCGGTCAATCTTGACCTACATCCACTTTTGGCTTCCTCCACCGACGAGGTCACCGACGTCCACTAGAGGCCTTCCTTCAATAGGCGAAGGCCAACCACCCTTTTACAATTTCACTCCTTTTGATGGGCTTATGAGACAACCCTTACAGAATTTTCTCTCCTCTCTTTAAAGATCAGAACTTGGAAGAAAAGAGGGAGAAGAACTTTCAAGTCATACAACACTTTTGAGCTCTAAAACTCATAAAGTAAAATCAGAATTTCGGTGGTTTCTGGGTGCCCTTTCAGTGCTGAAAGGGTGGGGTATTTATAGGCCCCAACCCAGTTTGAATTTCGAGCTCAAAACGGTCAATTCCCGAAATTTCGGGATCTGGCGGTTGCACCGCCTGATTGAGGCGGTTGCACCGCCTGATTGAGGCGGTTGCACCGCCTGGCAGAGCTTGAAGACTGAGCCTCTGGGCGGTGCCACCTCCTGTCAGGGGCGGTTGCACCTCCTGCTAGAGCTCGAAGACCGAGCCCAGGCAGTGCCACCGCTTGACTGAAGCGGTTGCACCTCCTGCCAGAGCTCGAAGACCGAGCTCAGGCGGTGCCACCTCCTGTCAGGGGTGGTTGCACCGCCCAGTCTCACTCAGAGACTGAGCCCAGGCGGTGTCACCGCCTAGCTAGGGCGGTTCAACCGCTTGGCAGAAATCAGGGTCCGAATGGGTTGATCCATTCGGCCCAATTTGGGTTTTTCAAGGGCCCAATTGCCCCAAGATTAAGTTAATGGGATCACCTCCCATTTCTAACTTAATCATTGTGCTAACTACGATATTTCCTAAGACATTTACTGCAACTTGCTTCGGTGCGTCAATCGCTTCTTCCAGCGAGCTTCCAGTGAACTTCCGTCGATTATCCGATGAACCCTCGATGATGCTCCTGCGGACTTCCGGCAAACTCCTGGACTTGCGACGATCCACTTGGCGAGTTCTGACAAGCTTCTTTGGCAAGCTCATGGACTTCTCGGATTTGTTCCCGTAGAACCTCCGACGACTGTCCGAACTTCCGTCGAACTCTCGAACTCCCAACGTGATCATTGTCTTGACTCCGGCGCAACTCCTGCTGCATATCTTACTTTCATCGTAGTTAATCCTGCACACTTAAAATAAAACTTCAATTGAGACAATTAATCCTAAGCAATTAACCAAGTTGTCCGGTATGTCATTGATCCCTCAACGCTTCGTCCGATTCTTCGGCGCATCGTCCTCTCCTGCAGCCTATTGCCCAATCGGCCAGTTGACTCCGCAACTCTGATATCCTTAGCACAATACCCGCTCTTTTTGGTCCGATGCCCGAGTCCACTGCCCGAAGCCTTCTGTCGATACATCGACCGATCCACCGGCCCGACGTCCAATCTTCTGACATGTTCCTCCGGCACAACATGATATTCCTGCTTTAATTGTCTCATCCTGATCGAAACATCCTACGTTACTCAAAATGCAGATTAAATCATAAACATATATCAAGTAGTTTCATCATCAAAATACGAGATTCAATAATCTCCCCCTTTTTGATGATGACAACCACTTGATGACGGAGTTAAACTTAACTCTCGGAGTTTAAACAAACTCCCCCTATCAATATGCTATATTGATAGAATCTTAAATTCAAACTGAATTCAAGTCATTGCAATATTCATCATGAATACTTGCAACACGTCATCATGAACTTATGCATAAACTTATGCATAACATCATACTTCTCCCCCTTTATCATCAACAAAAAGGAGAAGTCCAACTATTCTTGTGTTTGGAATATTAGTTTAACTTATTGTATGAAAAACATAATATCAAGTTTTATCATCATGCAGTTTTGAAGCCAAAAAATTTAGCAAATGTTACATCATGCTTAGAACATTCAAGCTATCAAGTTTTAGATATGCAAGTTTTATAGCATACAAGATAGCACTTTTAGAGCATGCAAGCTAGCAATGTTACAACATTTTAGAACTTGCAAACTAGCAATTTAGATATGTTCAAGAAGGCAACTCTTGCTTCTTGAAATATGGAAGTTGCAAGCTAGCAAATTTTTGCTTCCTTTGCAATGTTTGAGCCCGCAATTTTGCTTCCATTGCAAGGTGTAAGTTTAGCATGTTTAATTTTCTTGAGATAGCAACTATTTGCTTCTCTTTATACCACAAGCTAGCAATTTTTACGATATGCAAGTTTTACTACATACAAGCTAGCAAAAATTTCGAAAGCAAATGCAAGATAGCTTTCTTGTGTAAGCTTATGATTCTTGCTTCCTATTGCAATGTGCAAGTTGCAAGCTTTGCTTCTTGAGATAGGCAAGATAGCACTTTTGTAATTTTTGTTTGGCAAGCTTATGATGTTCAAGATAACAAGCTCTTTCTTCTCTTTTGAGAAGTGTCATTTTTATTTTCTTTGCAAAGTGCAAGCTAGCAAAATGTCAAACTAGCAATAGATAATGTTTTACATGAGGCAAGCAAACAATTTGGCAAGTGTTACATTTGCATCTTCTCTTTAGAGGAGTGTAATTTTTGCTTTCATCTTGAATTGTGTAAGCTAGCTAGTTTGCCTCTTTTCATGATGTCCACGCTAGAAATTCTTGCTCCCCCTTTGTCATTGTCAAAAAGAAGGGAAGACCCTTTTTACAATTTTCAGATTATAACAAAGGTAAGTATCAATTTTATTTGTACATCATTATATATTCAAATTAAAACATACACAATTTCAAAAACCTTATTTTTCATGCACGATACCAAAAAATAAATCAATCATCATTAATGGGTATATCATAATACTCAAACATTAAAATTTTTAAGCATTTATCAAAATGTTGATCATGATACCAAACATTTATCATTTAAAGCATTCATGATACATATCATATGCAATACATTATGTACATTATTGTCATAAGTATAGCATGCATCATTTCAAATTCATGAATATTTCATCATTGTATGCATCATGCCAAATCATAAAATATACAATCATCATTAATGCATGATTCCTAATCATCATTTATTTTGCAACATGATGGTACCAAATTTGTCAAATTACATTCTACCATACATGATCGAAACTTCTTATTTATATACATCAAAACAAATTAATGAATATTTCATGTATTCTTATCATCACATAAGGAATATCAAGAAGAATTATTAGGTGATGAGATAAACATTTCATGAATACAAGAAATTGCATAAAAATCATATCATGAAAGATTAGAACATGTGAATACTAAAAGACATGATTTCTTTTTGAAAAACCTACTCCATAATTAATCAAAAGAAAATCTTAGGAGAACGATTAATGAAAAAATCTTGATTCATAATAAATCTTAATTTGTAAATATCACGGAACCAACATCATGATTTTGGATAAAACTCATTCAAATTCAAATCACCAAAAATCATTTTTATGGTTCACAAAATTCGTAACATAAGTAGATTCATGATTTCATTGATAATATATTTTCCCTTTTTTAAGTATTTCATTTTAAGTGATTGATTTCATGTTAGCATGCTTTTTCATTTATGTTAAACATGCATCAACATTTAGGATCGAAAAATGAATTTCGTCATAAAACCATCAAGATCAATAGATTCTCAAAAATAAACTATTATGATCAAGAAAATCCGAAAATAAAATTTAACACTTTCATGCATTCGGACAAGGTTTTGTTATAGATTTTCAAGTTCAATCATGAAGATAAAACATGCTCATGATCATAAAAAATTTTGTATCCAAAACACATAATTTCCAACATGTTATTAAGGCATGTAATAGTGTAAAATCATCATGGCAATTAAGTAATTTGAACATTGAATCAAGAAAGTCCGAAAAATAATCTTAACAAGTTCATGCATTCGAGCACATTTTTGCCATAGTTTTTCAAATACACTCATAAAAATAACACATGCTTATCATCATGTATAGCTTAAAATCTCATGCATCAAAATATTTAATATTACATCATTATGCATTTCTTCAAATCAAACATGATTTTTTTTTAATCAAAATGGAAATCAACGTAATACACATTATTACTTCTTAACCATGATTTCATATTTTCAATCAAAATCATTTTATTTGTTTCCAATATTATCATTTTCGAAATTACTTAGCATGATCATAATTTTTTATTTTTTTTTAAAGCATGTAATTGTTAAGAAAATTAATTCTAAACTAAAAAAGAAAATACATCATGAGAGCATCAAATAATTTTAAAATAAATTAGGGGGATTTTGATTACCTCATCATTGAAAGCGGTTAAGGCGTAGTTTGCCATCTCGCCTTTCTTGATTTTCTCCTCATCTTCGGAGGAGCTCGATTCATCCCACTTTGTGTTCTTCTTCTTTGGCCTCTTCCTTCGTTCAAGTTTATTGTTTATTTTAGATTTTTATTTAATAAACTTATTAAGATTTAGTGTTCGAAGTTTCAGTTCATCATTGTCCTCATCACTTGAGTCATCGCTCAAGTGGTATTCATTTGTCCGGAGTTCCAAATCCTTCCTGTTCTTTGGAAGGTGATTTTGTTCATCATGTTTATGTTGAATCTCGGATTTTGATGATGAAGTCAATTGACAATTGTTTGACTAATCAGTGTGTTGAGATAAGTGTGCAGGATTAACTACGATGAAAGTAAGACATGCAGTAGGAGTTGCGCGGGAGTCATGACAATGATCACGTTGGGAGTTCGAGAGCTCGACGGAAGTTCGGACAGTCGTCGGAGGTTCTGCGGGAACAAATCCGAGAAGTCCAGAAGCTTGCCAAAGGAGCTCGTCGGAACTTGCCAAGTGGATCGTCGCAGTCCACGAGTTTGCCGGAAGTCTGCAGGAGCATCACCGAGGGTTCATCGGATGATCGACGGAAGTTCGCCGGAAACTCGCCGGAAGAAGCAAGTGACGCACCGAAGCAAGCTGCAGAATACGTCTTAGGAAATAATCGTAGTTAGCACTTTGATTAAGTTAGAAATGGGAGGTGATCCCATTAGCTTAATCTTGGGGCAATTGGGCCCTTGAAGAACTCAAATTGGGTCGAATGGTTCAACCCATTCGGACCCAGGTTGCTATGGGAGGTGCAACCGCCCAGGCTGGGAGGTGCAACCGCCCATGCAGGGAGGTAGCACCGCCCAGGCTATGTCTCCCAGCGAGACTGGGCGGTGCAACCGCCCCAGCCAAGAGGTGCAACCGCCCAGGGCTCAGTCTCCGAGCGAGATTGGGCGGTGCAACCTCCTCTGTCAAGAGGTAGCACCGCCAGAGCTCAAGTTTCGAGCTCTGCCAGGCGGTGCAACCTCCCCAGTCAGGAGGTGCAACCGCCTGAGCTCGGTCTTCGAGCTCTGGCAGAGAGGTGCAACCGCCCCTGACAGAGGTAGCACCGCCCAGAGGCTCAGTCTTCGAGCTCTGCCAGGCGGTGCAACCTCTCCAGTCAGGAGGTGCAACCGCATGATCCCGGAATTCCAGGATTTGATCGTTTTAAGCTCCAAATTTGAACTGGGTTGGGGCCTATAAATACCCCACCCATTCAGCACTGAAAAGATACAGAACTACACCGAATTCTTGATCTTTTCTGTGATTCTAAGAGCTCAAATTTGTGTTAAGTCCAAAAGTTCTCCTCTTTCTGTTCTTCAAGTCTTGAGTTGTAAAGAGAGGAGAGAAAGGTTCTGTAAGGGTTGTCTCCTGAGCCCGTCAAAAGGAGTGAAACTGTAAAAGGGCAGTTGGCCTTCGCCTATTGAAGGAAGGCCTCTAGTTGACGTCGGTGACCTCGTCGGTGGAGGAAGCCAAAAGTGGAGTAGGTCAAGACTGACCGAACCACTCTAAATCTCTGGTTTGCTTTCATTTTGAGCACTTTATCATTACTGCAAACCTCCTACATAGCTACTGCTCTCTGCGCTTTTACGAATAAGTTTCTAAGTTCTGTTCTTTCCGAATCTGCATTCAGACATAAATTGGTGTTTTCGTATGATCTCTACATTGCGGTTTACACTTACGTTTCGATTCTATTTATAACTGCAAACTGTCTTCTGCGCTTTTACGAACGAGTTTCTTTGCAGTTTACATTTACGTCTTGATTTTGTTTATAACTACAAATTGATTTCTGCGCTTTTACGAACGAGTTTCTCTGCAGTTCACGTTTACATTCCATTTATAACTGCAAACTGACTTCTGCGCTTTTACGAACGAGTGTCTAAGTTAAAATCTTTCCGAATCTACGTTTTGACGTAAAACTGTGTTTAGACGCAAACTGCGCTTAGACGCAATCTGCGCTTGAGACGCAAACTGCGCTTAAACGTAAACTGCGCTTAGATGCAATCTGAGCTTCGACGCAATCTGCGCTTAGACGCAAACTGCGCAAACTGCGCTTAGACGCAATTTGAGCCTAAGACGCAAACTGCACTTAGATGCAAACTGCGCTTAGTCACAATCTGCATTTAGACGCAAACTGCATTTAGACACAAACTGCATTTAGATACAAACTGCGTAAACTGCGCTTAGACGCAAACTGTGTTTAGACGTAAACTGTACTCAATCATAAGTAATCTTAGAATCGGCTTTTGCATCAAAATAGTTTCTATCAAACAAACGCAGCTTTCGTTTTTAATCGCTGAAAGATTTCCGTTGCACTAATTCACCCCCCCCCTCTTAGTGCTCTCGATCCTAACAATTGGTATCAGAGCTCGGTTAACTCTCAAACGGATTAAAACCCAAGAGAGATGGCTTACGCCGGAAACCAAGAGGGCCATTCCATTACACGTCCACCCATGTTTAATGGGACGGACTACACCTATTGGAAGACCCGAATGAGGATCTTCCTTATTTCTATGGACATTGAACTCTGGAATCTTGTCGAGAATGGTTTTTCAAAGTCTTCTCTTCCAAAGATCGATTGGAACGATTCAGAGAAGAAGGCTTTCGCTCTTAATGCAAAGGCTATGAATGCCTTATTTTGCGCACTTGACAAAAACGAGTTTAATCGTGTTTCGATTTGTGAAACTGCATTTGATATTTGGCACACACTCGAGGTGACTCATGAAGGCACAAGTAGAGTGAAAGAGTCAAAAATCAATCTTTTGTTACACTCTTTTGAACTTTTTCGGATGAAACCGAGTGAGACTATTGGCGACATGTTTACCCGTTTCACGGATGTTGTCAACGGTCTAAAAGGACTCGGAAAAAGTTTTTCGGATTTTGAGCTCGTAAATAAGATACTAAGATCCCTTCCTAAGAGTTGGGATCCTAAAGTCACTGCTATTCAAGAGGCAAAAGATCTAAACAACTTCCCTCTTGAAGAACTAATTGGGTCATTAATGACCTACGAGATGACTTGCAAAGCTCATGAAGAGCAAGAAGACATCCTTCCAAAGAACAGGAAGGATATGGCACTTAGAACTTTGGAAGACCACTTGAGAGAAAACTCAAGTGATGAGGACTGTGACGATGACTTGGCACTTCTAACAAGAAAATTTAAAAAGTTCATTAAAAGAAACAAGTTTAAGAATGATACTAAAAATAAACTTGAACCCAAGAAGGATAAAGTTATTTGCTATGAGTGCAAAAAGCCGGGACACTACAAGAGTGACTGTCCTCAAGCCAAGAAGAGAACAACAAAGAAGAAGGCGCTCAAAGCAACATGGGATGATTCGAGCGCTTCTGAAGAAGAGGAGTCTAACACCAAGCAAGTTGCTCATTACGCCTTAATGGCCATCGGAGAGGAGGTAACGAATTTATTAGATGCTGATTTATCTTTCGATGAACTATTAAATGCCTTCCATGACTTATTTGATGAATGCAAGATTATCAATAGAAAATATAAATTGTTGAAAAAAGAACATGATAGTCTTACTTGTGATTTTGATAAGTTAAAAATTGAACATCATGATAGTTTAAATTCATGTATCAAATGTCATGATCTAGAAACTTTTCAAAAAGAAAACATGCTACTCAAGGACACCTTGAAGAAATTCGAGGTTGGTAGCAAGTCATTGAACATGATCCTTGCAAACAAGGGTCACATTCCAAAAAGAAGTGGAATTGGATTTATGAGAAGTCCTCACCTAAATCCAACCACCTTTATAAAAGGCCCCATCTTACATGTTCAACACCAAGCAAAATGCACCTTTTGTTGCAAAATTGGACACAAGACACTTTACTGTCCATTCAAGAAAATTAGTCCAAACAAATTGATTTGGGTTCCTAAAGGAACCATGATAAACTCTATGCAACATGATAAACAATATAGATCTATCTTTGAGGCACCCAAAAGCAAATGGGTACCTAAAAATTATCCTTTCTTGTAGAAACCCACATCATCGCAAGCTAGGGGCAAGAGATGGTACCTTGATAGTGGATGCTCAAGGCATATGACCGGAGATCCATCTCAATTCTCTAAGCTCACTAGCAAAGACGAAGGCTATGTCACATTCGGAAACAACAAGGGTAAAATCACAAATACGACCTAGATACAATCCTGTTTAACTTTTCAAGAATTAGAAACATATGATTCTCAAATTCACATATCCCTGGATTTTTGAACCCATCAATTTCATCCTTTCATAACCTTCTAACTTAACTCGTATCATGAAATCACTAACTCTGTCATGATCTTGCAAAACTTATCAACTGGAAGAAACTATCACGACATTGAGAATGTACACGTTAAAAATCTACCTTGATCGTACCAAAGTCCCTGTCTTAAATTGAAAATTCTTACGTAATTACGTAGGAAAAGTTGAATGAAAACTCTCCTCGAGACGAAAAATTTTCAGATCAAGTGTTCACCAGGCGGTGGCACTGCCCCAGCTAGAGGTAGCACCTCCAACTCTCACGTGTTGCAAGCGGTTGCACTGCTCCAGCCAGAGGTGCAACCGCCCGCAACTCTGCCCCTTTATAACTCAAGCTAGGGTCGGCAGTGAAACCGACCCCAACTCATTTCCTTCCCTCCTCTACTCTCCTAAGCCTCCTCCATCCTCATTTCCCCCATCTTAGCATCCCAAATACTCTTCATTTCGAAGCAAAGCATCAACATTCCTTCCCTCTCTTGAAGATCCCTCTCTTGAAGATCTCATTAAGGTACTCTCTAAGAAGCCCTTAAACTCTATTTCTTGATTCATTTACTTTTGCTCATCACTATTATTCTAAACAGCAGTAGTTATGGGATCTAGAAGATCCTTAAGGGACAAAGGAAAGAGGAGATTATTAGGAGACTTTGATTCCACCCTTTTCGATTCAAAATACCATGCTGAAAAATTTTCCTCTTTTGAACTTAGGAATGTCAACAAGGGAAAATACGTAGATTTAAGTGAGCTAAGAGACTTAGAGACAATCCAGTGGTTTGCAAACTTAGATCTACTCCCTATCTTACAAATTAATGAACCCATCTATCCAAGACTAGTAAGATTGTTTTACAACAACATACTAGTAGATGAAGAAGAAAGGATGTCCACCTATCTCTTAGGACAACATATTTCAATTACGGATAGATTCATTTGCGACATGATCGGCATTCCCATGAAAAGTAGAGGACTTTACTTTAGAGGATCATGGGATGATGAAAATGTTGGAACAACATACGTTGAAGCCCTACAAACAATTTTTGCCAATCCGAACTTAGAATTTGTTCCTAAAAGTTGTGAACATTTACTGCCTCTAAACACTAAGGTACTTCATCACATCCTAACTAGCATCATTCTTCCAAAACAATATCATCATGATAAAGTAAGCCAATTAGAATTAGGAACTATGTATATGATCATGAAAGGAAATGACATCTGTCTTGGTTATCTTATCCAACAAAACTGTTGAATCTCGGATTTTGATGATGAAGTCAATTGTCATTTGTTGTCTAATCTATGTGTTGAGATAAGTGTACAGGATTAACTACGATGAAAGTTAGACAAGCAGTAGAAGTTGCGCCGGAGTCAAGTTCATGATCACGTTGGGAGTTCGAGAGTTCGACGGAAGTTCGGACGGTCGTCGGAGGTTCTGCGAGAACAGATCCGAGAAGTCCAGAAGCTTGCCAGGCGAAGCTCATCGGAACTCGCCAAGTGGATCGTCACAAAGTCCAGGAGTTTGCCGGAAGTCCGCAGGAGCATCACCGAGGGTTCATCGGATGATCGACGGAAGTTCGCCGGAAACTCGCCGGAAGAAGCGATTGACGCACCGAAGCAAAGCTGTAGAAATTGTCTTAGATCTAATCGTAGTTAGCACGTTGATTAAGTTGGAAAATGGGAGGTGATCCCATTAGCTTAATCTTGGGGCAATTGGGCCCCTGAAAGACTGAAATTGGGCCGAATGGAGCTAACCATTCGGACCCTGATTGCACTAGGAGGTGCAACCGCCTAGGCCAGGAGGTGGCACCGCCTGGGCTAAGCCTCCCAGCGAGACTGGGCGGTGCAACCGCCCCAGCCAGGAGGTGGCACCGCCTGAGCTCAGTCTTCGAGCTAGACTGGGCGGTGCAACCTCCCTGACAGAGAGGTGGCACCGCCTGAGCTCGGTCTTCGAGCTCTGGCAGAGAGGTGCAACCGCCTTAGTCAAGAGGTGGCACCGCCTGGGGCTCAGTCTCCGAGCCAGACTCAGGAGGTGCAACCACCCTTGACACAGAGGTGTAACCGCCTGGGCTCAGTCTTTGAGCTCTGCCAGGCGGTGCAACCTCTCCAGTCAGGAGGTGCAATCGCCTGATCCCGGAATTCCGGGATTTAATCATTTTGAGCTCCAAATTTGAATTGGGTTGGGGCCTATAAATACCCCACCCATTCAACACTAAAAAGATACAGGCCTACACCGAATTCTTGATCTTTTCTGTGATTCTAAGAGCTCAAATTTGTGAAAAGTCCTAAAGTTCTCCTCTTTCTGTTCTTCAAGTCTTGAGTTGTAAAGAGAGGAGAGAAAGGTCCTGTAAGGGTTGTCTCCTGAGCCCATCAAAAGGAGTGAATCTGTAAAAGGGCAGTTGGCCTTCGCCTATTGAAGGAAGGCCTCTAGTTGACGTCGGTGACCTCGTCGGTGGAGGAAGCCAAAAGTGGAGTAGGTCAAGACTGACCGAACCACTCTAAATCTCTGGTTTGTGTTTATTTTGAGCACTTTATCATTACTACAAACCTCCTACATAGTTACTGCTCTCTGCGCCTTTACGAACAAGTTTCTAAGTGCTGATCTTTCCGAACCTGCATTCAGACGTAAATCGATGTTTTCATACATTACAGTTTACGTTTACGTTTTGATTCTGCAAAACTGTCTTCTGCGCTTTTACGAACGAAGTTTCTAAGTTCAGATCCCTTTAAAACTGTGTTTTAGATGTAAACTACTTTTAAACGTAAAACTACGTTTAGACGTAAAACTGTGTTTAGACGCAAACTGCGTTTAGACGTAAAACTACGTTTAGACGTAAAACTACGTTTAGACGCAAACTGTGTTTAGACGTAAAACTACGTTTATACGTAAAACTGTGTTTAGATGTAAAACTGCGTTTAGACGCAAACTGCAATGCGCTTAGACGCAATCTGATCTTAGATGCAAACTGCGCTTAGACGCAATCTGCATTTAGACGCAAACTGCATTTAGACGCAAACTGCGTAAATTGCGCTTAGACGCAAACTGTGTTTAGACATAAACTGCACTTAATCATAAGTATTCTTAGAATTGGCTTTTGCAACAAAATATTTTTTATCAAACGAACGCAGCTTTCGTTTTTAATCGCTGAAAGATTTCCGCTGCACTAATTCACCCCCCCCCCTCTTAGTGCTCTCGATCCTAACAATTGGTATCAGAGCCCGGTTAACTCTCAAACGGATTAAAATCCAAGAGAGATGGCTTACGCCGGAAACCAAGAGGGCCATTCCATTACACGTCCACCCATGTTTAATGGGACGGACTACACCTATTGGAAGACTCAAATGAGGATCTTCCTTATTTCTATGGACGTTGAACTCTGGAATCTTGTTGAGAATGGTTTTTCAAAGTCTTCTCTTCCAATGATCGATTGGAACGATTCGGAGAAGAAGGCTTTCGCTCTTAATGCAAAGGCTATGAATGCCTTATTTTGTGCACTTGACAAAAACGAATTTAATCGTGTTTCGATTTGTGAAACTGCATTTGATATTTGGCACACACTCGAAGTGACTCATGAAGGCACAAGTAGAGTGAAAGAGTCAAAAATCAATCTTTTGTTACACTCTTTTGAACTTTTTCGGATGAAACCGAGTGAGACTATTGGCGACATGTTTACCCGCTTCACGGATGTTGTCAACGGTCTAAAAGGACTCGGAAAAAGTTTTTCGGATTTTGAGCTCGTAAATAAGATAGTAAGATCCCTTCCTAAGAGTTGGGATCCTAAAGTCACAGCTATTCAAGAGATAAAAGATTTAAACAACTTCCCTCTTGAAGAACTAATTGGGTCATTAATGACCTACGAGATGACTTGCAAAGCTCATGAAGAGCAAGAAGACATCCTTCCAAAGAACAGGAAGGATATGGCACTTAGAACTTTGGAAGATCACTTGAGAGAAAACTCAAGTGATGAGGACTGTGACGATGACTTGGCACTTCTAACGAGAAAATTTAAAAAATTCATTAAAAGAAACAAGTTTAAGAATGATACTAAAAATAAACTTGAACCCAAGAAGGATCAAGTTATTTGCTATGAGTGCAAAAAGCTGGGACACTACAAGAGTGATTGTCCCCAAGCCAAAAAGAGAACAACAAAGAAGAAGACGCTCAAAGCAAAATGGGATGATTCGAGCACATCTGAGGAAGAGGAGTCCAACCCCGAGCAAGTTGCTCATTTCGCCTTAATGGCCATCGGAGAGGAGGTAACAAATTCATTAAATGCTGATTTATCTTTCGATGAATTATTAAATGCTTTCAATGACTTATTTGATGAATGCAAGAGTATCAGTAGAAAATACAAATTGCTGAAAAAGGTGCATGATAGTCTTACTTGTGATTTTGACAAGTTAAAAGTTGAACATCATGATAGTTTAAATTCATGTATCAAATGTCATGATTTAGAAACTTTCCAAAAAGAAAACCTGCTACTCAAGGAAACCTTGAAGAAATTCGAGGTTGGTAGCAAGTCATTGAACATGATTCTTGCAAACAAGGGTCACGTTCCAAAAAGAAGTGGAATTGGATTTGTGAGAAGTCCTCACCTAAATCCAACCACCTTTATAAAAGGCTCCATCTTACATGTTCAACACCAAGCAAAATGCAACTTTTGTTGCAAAATTGGACACAAGACACATTATTGTCCATTCAAGAAAATTAGTCCAAACAAATTGATTTGGGTTCCTAAAGGAACCATGATAAACTCTATGCAACATGATAAACAATGTAGATCTATCTATGAGGCACCCAAAAGCAAATGGGCACCTAAAAATTATCCTTTATTGTAGAAACCCACACCATCCCAAGCTAGGAGCAAGAGATGGTACCTTGATAGTGGATGCTCAAGGCATATGACCGGAGATCCATCTTAATTCTCTAAGCTCACTAGCATAGATGAAGGCTATGTTACCTTCGGAGACAACAACAAGGGTAAAATCATTGGCAAAGGAACCATAGGTAATAAATCCAACTTCTTTATTGAAGATGTTTTGTTAGTTGATGGTTTAAAACATAACCTCTTGAGCATTAGTCAATTATGTGATAAAGGATACATTGTCAAATTCGAATCTAATGCTTGTATCATTGAGAAACCCCATAAAAACATGTCTATGATTGCATTAAAACAAAATAACGTATACACTATTGACATCAATGATTTGTGTAATGAAATGTGTTTTTCAGTTTTAAATGAGGATGCTTGGCTATGACATAGAAGATTAGGTCATGCTAGCATGAAACTAATCACTCAAATATCATCTAAAGAACTTGTAAGAGGAATTCCTCATATCAAGTTCATCAAAGATAATGTATGTGATGCTTGCCAATTAGGTAAACAAATTAAGGGTAGTTTCAAGACTGAAAATCAAATAAGCACCTCTAGGCCCTTACAATTGATCCATATGGACTTGTTCGGACCAATCTCTTCATCAAGTCTAGGAGGTAGCAAATACGCCTTTGTCATTGTTGATGACTATAGCAGATATACATGGACCTACTTCTTAAAACAAAAAAATGAATGCTTTAGATATTTTACCAAGTTTTGTAAACTTGTTCAAAATGAGAAGGGTTCTATGATTTCGTTAATAAGAAGTGATCATGGTGGAGAATTTTAAAACCATGATTTCCAAGAATTCTGTGAACTCAATGGATACAACCATAATTTCTCTACTACAAGAAATCCTCAACAAAATGGGGTAGTAGAAAGAAAAAATCGAAATATACAAGAAATGGCAAGAACCATGTTGAATGAACATAGCCTACCCAAATACTTTTGGGCCGAAGCCGTAAACACTGCATGCTATATTTTGAATAGAGTACTAGTAAGACCCTTACTCACCAAAACTCCTTATGAGTTATGGAATAACAAAAAACCCAATGTTTCATATTTTAAAGTCTTTGGGTGTAAGTGTTTTATCTTAAATGAAAAGGATAACTTAGGAAAATTTGATGCTAAATCCGATGAAGGAATCTTTCTTGGTTATTCTTCGGTTTCTAAAGCTTTTCGTATCTTCAATAAAAGAACTTTAATTATTGAAGAATCCATTCATGTTGTTTTCAATGAGATTTCCGAAATTAAGAAAAATGATCTTGATGATGATGTTAATTTTTATTCCTTAAATTTAAATGAAACCCCTTCTCCAACTAGCAACTTGGAAGCATCCACTTCCAAAACATCCTTACCCAAGGATTGGAAGTATGTAGATGCTCATCCTAAGGAGCTAATATTAGGAGACACATCAAAGGGGGTTCAAACACGATCTTCTTTTAAAAATTTTTGTGCCAACGCCGCCTTTCTCTCCCAAATTGAACCCAAATGTGTTGATGAAGCCATGAAAGATGATTCATGGATTATCACAATGCAAGATGAATTGAATCAATTTGAGAGAAATGAGGTGTGGACGCTTATTCCTAGGCCAAATGACCATTTAGTAATTGGTACTAAATGGGTCTTTAGAAACAAGCAAGATGAAAATTGTATCATGGTTAGAAACAAGGCTAGATTAGTGGCCAAAGGTTTCAACCAAGAAGAAGGTATCGATTATGAAGAAACCTTCGCTCCTGTGGCTCGATTGGAAGCCATAAGAATGCTCCTTGCCTACGCTAGTAGTAATAATTTTAAATTATTTCAAATGGATGTTAAAAGCGCTTTTCTTAATGGATTTATTTCCGAAGAAGTCTATGTTGAACAACCTCTTGGATTTGAAAATGATAGTCTCCCTAATCATGTGTTTAGATTAACTAAAGCTCTCTATGGTTTAAAACAAGCTCCAAGAGCTTGGTATGAGAGACTTAGTTCTTTTCTTATTGAAAATAATTTCATAAAAGGCAAGGTTGATACTACATTGTTTATCAAGAATTTTGAAAATAATTTTCTCATTGTTCAGATTTATGTTGATGATATCGTCTTTGGCTCTACAAATGAATCTCTTTGTGAATCTTTTGCTAAAACTATGAGTCTTGAATTCGAAATGAGCTTAATGGGAGAATTAACATTCTTCTTAGGTTTACAAATCAAACAACTAAGCAATGGCATCTTTATTAGTCAAACTAAATATGCTATGAATTTACTAAAGAAGTTTAATATGAATAACTCAAAAGCTATTAACACTCCTATGAGCACCTCCACTAAGTTAGAAATTGATGAAAGTGGAGAAAGCTTCGATCAAAAAACTTATAGGGGTATGATAGGAAGTTTACTTTACCTCACTGCAACTAGACCAGACATCATGTTCAGTGTAGGACTTTGTGCTAGATTTCAATCAAACCCTAAGATATCTCATCTCAAAGCAGTTAAAAGAATACTCAGATATCTTAATGGTACCACAAATCTAGGATTATGGTACCCAAAATCAGAGAATCTTGAGTTAATTGCTTATGCTGATGCGGACTTCGCTGGCTGTAGATTAGATAGAAAAAGCACATCAGGAACATGTCAATTATTAGGACATGCCCTTGTTTCCTGGTCATCTAAGAAACAAAACTCGGTTGCACTATCAACAACCGAAGCTGAATATATTGCAGCAAGTGCATGCTGTGCACAAGTTGTATGGATGAAAAATACCTTAGAAGATTATAAAGTTCATCTTAAAAATATTCCCATTAAATGTGATAACACGAGTGCAATATGCTTAACAAAGAATCCTATATAACACTCAAGAACAAAACATATTGATATTAGACATCACTTTATACGAGATCATGTCACTAATCATGACGTAACCATAGAGTTCATTGATACTAAACATCAACTAGCTGACATTTTTACAAAACCTCTAAGTGAAGAACAATTTGATTTCATTCGAAGATAATTAGGAATGTTGATGTGTCCGAATAGATAAATTTGTTAAAATTATTTTTCGGACTATATTGAATGATCAAATCACTTGATTGCCATGTTTCTATGATTATATGTGAAAATCTGCAACAAAATCTTGTCCGAATGCATCTTATTTATTCGAATGCTATAAAACAGATTTTCTCGTACACTTTCATGAAAAAAAAAATTTTCTGAAATAGATTTGATGAAGTGATTCATGTGTATGTATTCCATCCTGCAAAATCTTTATATAGACAATGGATTATAACAAAAAGGGGAAGAAGTATTTAAAGCAATCTATGTAAAATTCCTCTATAAGCTTGCTATTATTATTTTCCTGGTATCATAATTACTATGCTTTTTGTTGATGACAAAGGGGGAGATATATGAATTGATAAACACTGCCATGATTAGAAATACTATGAGTGATGCTATAAACACTGCTATGATTATGCCATCCTTGCATCACCAAGAGATATATGAACATGTGCTAAAGTTTGCATTATGCCCTGAGTTGATATCTTATCATGTGAAGAAAATGCAAAACTTGCTAGAATATTTCAAATGTGTGCATCATATAATAGTGCTTCACAGCTTTATATGATAATGTTCAAACTACATGATGAATAGTTACAAACACAATCATACAAACTTGATGATGTATGTCAAGCCTTGACATCATCTTTGAAGAGATACATCATGATGAGTATCATGATGGGAGTATTGATAAGTTTAACTGATCTAATTTATCAATATGTCACTTGAATTCTTAGGTCTTGAATTCAAGGTTGACTTATCTCAACTATGGCATATAGACAGGGGGAGTTAAGGATAACTCCATTATCAATTGATTGTCATCATCAAAAAGGGGGAGATTGTTGAATCTCGGATTTTGATGATGAAGTCAATTGTCATTTGTTGTCTAATCTATGTGTTGAGATAAGTGTGCAGGATTAACTACGATGAAAGTTAGACAAGCAGCAGAAGTTGCGCCGGAGTCAAGTTCATGATCACGTTGGGAGTTCGAGAGTTCGACGGAAGTTCGGACGGTCGTCGGAGGTTCTGCGAGAACAGATCCGAGAAGTCCAGAAGCTGGCCAAGCGAAGCTCATCGAAACTCGCCAAGTGGATCGTCGCAAAGTCCAGGAGTTTGCCGGAAGTTCGCAGGAGCATCACCGAGGGTTCATCGGATGATCGACGGAAGTTCGCCGGAAACTCGCCGGAAGAAGCGATTGACGCACCGAAGCAAAGCTGTAGAAATTGTCTTAGATCTAATCGTAGTTAGCACGTTGATTAAGTTAGAAAATGGGAGGTGATCCCATTAGCTTAATCTTGGGGCAATTGGGCCCCTGAAAGACTGAAATTGGGCCGAATGGAGCTAACCATTCGGACCCTGATTGCACCAGGAGGTGCAACCGCCTAGGCCAGGAGGTGGCACTGCCTGGGCTAAGCCTCCCAGCGAGACTGGGCGGTGCAACCACCCCAGCCAGGAGGTGGCACCGCCTGAGCTCAGTCTTCGAGCTAGACTGGGCGGTGCAACCTCCCTGACAGAGAGGTGGCACCGCCTGAGCTCGGTCTTCGAGCTCTGGCAGAGAGGTGCAACCGCCCAAGTCAAGAGGTGGCACCGCCTGGGGCTCAGTCTCCGAGCCAGACTCAGGAGGTGCAACCGCCCCTAACACAGAGGTGCAACCGCCTGGGCTCAGTCTTCGAGCTCTGCCAGGCGGTGCAACCTCTCCAGTCAGGAGGTGCAACCGCCTGATCCCGGAATTCCGGGATTTGATCGTTTTGAGCTCCAAATTTGAATTGGGTTGGGGCCTATAAATACCCCACCCATTCAACACTGAAAAGATACAGACCTACACCAAATTCTTGATCTTTTCTGTGATTCTAAGAGCTCAAATTTGTGAAAAGTCCTAAAGTTCTCCTCTTTTTGTTCTTCAAGTCTTGAGTTGTAAAGAGAGGAGAGAAAGGTCCTGTAAGGGTTGTCTCCTGAGCCCATCAAAAGGAGTGAATCTGTAAAAGGGCAGTTGGCCTTCGCCTATTGAAGGAAGGCCTCTAGTTGACGTCGGTGACCTCGTCGGTGGAGGAAGCCAAAAGTGGAGTAGGTCAAGACTGACCGAACCACTCTAAATCTCTGGTTTGTGTTTATTTTGAGCACTTTATCATTACTGCAAACCTCCTACATAGTTACTGCTCTCTGCGCCTTTACGAACAAGTTTCTAAGTGCTGATCTTTCCGAACCTGCATTCAGACGTAAATCGGTGTTTTCATACATTACAGTTTACGTTTACGTTTTGATTCTGCAAAACTGTCTTCTGCGCTTTTACGAACGAAGTTTCTAAGTTCAGATCCCTTTAAAACTGTGTTTTAGACGTAAACTACTTTTAAACGTAAAACTACGTTTAGACGTAAAACTGCGTTTAGACGCAAACTGCGTTTAGACGTAAAACTACGTTTAGACGTAAAACTGCGTTTAGACGCAAACTGCGTTTAGACGTAAAACTACGTTTAGACATAAAACTGTGTTTAGATGTAAAACTGCGTTTAGACGCAAACTGCACTGCACTTAGATGCAATCTGATCTTAGACGCAAACTACGCTTAGACGCAAACTACGCTTAGACGCAATCTGCATTTAGACGCAATCTGCATTTAGACGCAAACTGCGTAAACTGCGCTTAGACGCAAACTGTGTTTAGACATAAACTGCACTTAATCATAAGTATTCTTAGAATCGGCTTTTGCATCAAAATAGTTTTTATCAAACGAACGCAGCTTTCGTTTTTAATCGCTGAAAGATTTCCGCTGCACTAATTCACCCCCCCCCTCTTAGTGCTCTCGATCCTAACAAAAATATGTTGGAACTATCTAAGAAAGATATGATGCTTCCATATGGTGGTATAATAACTAGAATAATGAAAGCCTATGATATTTTAATACCACCGGAAGAAGAAGTAATGAAAATAGATAGATTCAGCATAATTAATAAAAATCTACTTCACCGACTAAGATGTTTTTATAGAAACGGCAACTGGGTTAGAATGCCAAGAAGAACTGATCCCCCTCAACCAGAACTAGAACTAGAAACACCGGTCTTTAGGGGTACCCAATCTCCTCCGATCTGTCCCTTTGAGGAAACACATCTATTGGAGCAAACTCACACGTCATCTGTCGAAGACATCGGGATTCGGATGGATCGATTCGAACAAAGACAAGAACGACTTGAACATCGACAAGATCAAATCCTAACTGAGCTGCAGCAAATACATCGACAATTTGATTCTTTATTTAGGCACTTTAATCTTCCACCTCATGAATAAACTTGTATGAATACAATCATCTGCTGTTGTTGTAAACTCCTCATGGACTTTATCTTTGATATGGCATGTTGAAAACTCCATATGTTACTCATCATGAAGGACTTTGTCTTTGATATGGTTACCTGATATGTTGTAAACTCCATATGTTACTCTTTACCTTGATCTGTAAGCATATGCAAAGTTACAAACATCTCTTGTTGTTTATCTCGGATTTTACATTGAAACTAAATGTTTTGAAAACCTTATGCCTTGATAAACATAAAGTGACATACCAATGTTGATGTGTTCGAATACTTAAATTAGTTAAAATTATTTTTCGGACGTTATTGATTACTACTAAATGCCTTGGTATCACTTGATCAAATAACATGTTGAAAATTATGTGACAAATGTTTTTGGAAATTAGTAGCTTACTCATATCCGAATGCATTGAAAAGTTCATCTTATTTTCGGTTTGAATGCTAAAAATAGGATTTTCCTGTACACTCTTATGAAAACCTTTGAAAAATGAGTTTTCTCCTTCGAGCAAAGAACTATAACATAACAAGGAGAAGAAATATTCAATGCATGTCAAGCCTTCCTTTATGTGCTTGATAACCTGCTGGAATGACATCTACCATGCTTTTTAAGAATGCTACCATGCTTTTTGTTGATGACAAAGGGGGAGAAATATATGAATTGATATGTTTTGCTAATATATGAATTGATATGTTTGCTATCACTAATGATGATATGGTTGCTATCACTGATGCTATGACTAGGCCATACTTGCATCACTAAGAAATATATGATTGCCATATGCCTTGTATCAAGATATCAAACAAAAATTTGCATCGTACGAACTGATATCTTACCATGTGATGCAATGCTACACTTGCTAAAATATTTGAAATGTGTACATCATGTAATGATATCAAAATCTTGTTTCACAGCTTTACATGTCGATATCTTACAATATGATGAATTGCTACAATTACGATCATTCAAACTTGTTAAATTTGAAAATGTATGTCAAGCCTTGACATCATCTTCAAAGAGATACATTATGATAGGAATCATAATGGGAATATGTCTCTTGAATTTATAAAGTTTTTAAATTCAAGAAGTATGGCATATTGATAGGGGGAGTTAAGGTTAACTCCATTATCAATTGATTGTCATCATCAAAAAGGGGGAGATTGTTGAATCTCGGATTTTGATGATGAAGTCAATTGACAATTGTTTGACTAATCAGTGTGTTGAGATAAGTGTGCAGGATTAACTACGATGAAAGTAAGACATGCAGCAGGAGTTGCGCGGGAGTCATGACAATGATCACGTTGGGAGTTCGAGAGCTCGACGGAAGTTCGGACAGTCGTCGGAGGTTCTGCGGGAACAAATACGAGAAGTCCAGAAGCTTGCCAAAGGAGCTCATCGGAACTTGCCAAGTGGATCGTCACAGTCCATGAGTTTGCCGGAAGTCCGCAGGAGCATCACCGAGGGTTCATCGGATGATCGACGGAAATTCGCCGGAAACTCGCCGGAAGAAGCAAGTGACGCACCGAAGCAAGCTGCAGAATATGTCTTAGGAAATAATCGTAGTTAGCACTTTGGTTAAGTTAGAAATGGGATGTGATCCTATTAGCTTAATCTTGGGGCAATTGGGCCCCTGAAGAACTCAAATTGGGTCGAATGGTTCAACCCATTCGGACCCAGGTTGCTATGGGAGGTGCAACCGCCCAGGCAGGGAGGTAGCACCGCCCAGGCTATGTCTCCCAGCGAGACTGGGCGGTGCAACCGCCCCAGCCAAGAGGTGCAACCGCCCAGGGCTCAGTCTCCGAGCGAGACTGGGCGGTGCAACCTCCTCTGTCAGGAGGTATTACCGCCAGAGCTCAAGTTTCGAGCTCTGCCAGGCGGTGCAACCTCCCCAGTCAGGAGGTGCAACCGCCTGAGCTCGGTCTTCAAGCTCTGGCAGAGAGGTGCAACCACCCCTGACAGAGGTAGCACCGCCCAGAGGCTCAGTCTTCGAGCTCTGCCAGGCGGTGCAACCTCTCCAGTCAGGAGGTGCAACCGCCTGATCCCGGAATTCCGGGATTTGATCGTTTTGAGCTCCAAATTTGAACTGGGTTGGGGCCTATAAATACCCCACCCATTCAGCACTGAAAAGATACAGAACTACACCGAATTCTTGATCTTTTTTGTGATTCTAAGAGCTCAAATTTGTGTTAAGTCCAAAAGTTCTCCTCTTTCTGTTCTTCAAGTCTTGAGTTGTAAAGAGAGGAGAGAAAGGTTCTGTAAGGGTTGTCTTCTGAGCCCGTCAAAAGGAGTGAAACTGTAAAAGGGCAGTTGGCCTTCGCCTATTGAAGGAAGGCCTCTAGTTGACGTCGGTGACCTCGTCGGTGGAGGAAGCCAAAAGTGGAGTAGGTCAAGACTGACCGAACCACTCTAAATCTCTGGTTTGCTTTCATTTTGAGCACTTTATCATTACTGCAAACCTCCTACATAGCTACTGCTCTCTGCGCTTTTACGAATAAGTTTCTAAGTTCTATTCTTTCCGAATCTGCATTCAGACATAAATCGGTGTTTTCGTACGATCTCTACATTGCGGTTTACACTTACGTTTCGATTCTATTTATAACTGCAAACTGTCTTCTGCGCTTTTACGAATGAGTTTCTTTGCAGTTTACATTTACGTCTTGATTCTGTTTATAACTGCAAACTGATTTCTGCGCTTTTACGAATGAGTTTCTCTGTAGTTCACGTTTACATTCCATTTATAACTGCAAACTGACTTCTGCGCTTTTACGAACGAGTGTCTAAGTTCAAATCTTTCCGAATCTACGTTTTGACGTAAAACTGTGTTTAGACGCAAACTGTGCTTAGACGCAATCTGCGCTTGAGACGCAAACTGCGCTTAAACGCAAACTGCGCTTAGACGCAATCTGAGCTTCGACGCAATCTGCGCTTAGACGCAAACTGCGCAAACTGCGCTTAGACGCAATCTGAGCCTAAGACGCAAACTGCACTTAGATGCAAACTGCGCTTAGTCGCAATCTGCATTTAGACGCAAACTGCATTTAGACACAAACTGTATTTAGACGAAAACTGCGTAAACTGCGCTTAGACGCAAACTGTGTTTAGACGTAAACCGTACTCAATCATAAGTAATCTTAGAATCGGCTTTTGCATCAAAATAGTTTCTATCAAACAAACGCAGCTTTCATTTTTAATCGCTGAAAGATTTCCGTTGCACTAATTCACCCCCCCCCTCTTAGTGCTCTCGATCCTAACAGTTTATCATGTGCATTGTGCATCATTTCATATGTCATCAATGAACCAATTAGTTCTTCAAGTGGTAAGTTGTTTAGGTTTTTAGCTTCTTGTATTGCAGTTACTTTTGAATCCCGCTTCTTAGAAAGAGAACGCAAAATCTTGTTTATGAGTTCAAAATCCGAAAAACATTTTCCAAGAGCTCTTAAACTATTGACGACATCCGTGAAACGGGTGTACATGTCGCCTATAGTCTCGCTTGGTTGCATTCGAAAAAGCTCAAAATCATGCAATAAAATGTTAACTTTTGAGTCTTTGACTCTACTAGTTCCCTCGTGCGTGATTTCAAGTGTTCGCCAAATGTCAAAAGCCGTTTCGCACGTAGAAATCCGATTGAACTCATTTTTGTTCAAAGCGCAAAATAAGGCATTCATAGCCTTTGCGTTTAAAGAAAAATACTTCTTCTCCAAATCCGACCATTCGTTCATCGGTTTAGAGGGAAGTTGAAAACCGTTTTCAACGATATTCCATAAATCCAAATTCATAGAAATCAAGAAAACTCTCATTCGAGTTTTCCAATAAGTGTAATCCAATCCGTTAAACAACGGTGGACAAACAACCGATAAGCCTTCTTGAAAGCCATGAAGAGCCATTTCTCTCGGGTGTAAATCTGAAATGAGAAATATCGGGCTCTGATACCAATTGTTAGGATCAAGAGCACTAAGAGGGGGGGGGGGGGGGGGTGAATTACTGCAGCGGAAAACCTTCTACGATTAAAAAAAAAACTGCGTTCGTTCGATAAAAGTGATTTCAGTAAGAAAGCCGATTCGTAAATCATATTAACTTTTGATTAAGTGAGATGCAGCAAAGATATAAATGTAGTTTGCAGTTATGGTTCAAATCAGATAGTAGGCGCAAATTGAAATATGATATTCGTACGAAAAAACTGATTTACGTCTAAATGCTGATTCGTAAATCACTTGATTAAGCGAGATGCAGTTATAGCAAGGATATAAAGGCAGTTTGCAGTTATGATAGAAATCAAAACGTAAACGCAAATTGAAATATGATGATCGTACGATAAAACTGATTTACGTCTAAACGCCAATTCGAAAAGTGCAAAGCTTGAAACCTAATCGTATATGCGTAGAAAGCAGTAAGCTTTTGAGGAGGTTTGTCATAAAGATAATATGCTCAAAGTAAATACAAACCGAGATTTAGAGTGGTTCGGTCAATCTTAACCTGCATCCACTTTTGGCTTCCTCCACCGACGAGGTCACCGACGTCCACTAGAGGCCTTTCTTCAATAAGCGAAGGCCAACCACCCTTTTACAGTTTCACTCCTTTTGATGAGCTTAGGAGACAACCCTTACAGAATTTTCTCTCCTTTCTTTAAAGATCAGAACGTGGAAGAAAAGAGGGAGAATAACTTTCAACTCATACAACACTTTTGAGCTCTAAAAATTACAAAGTAAAATCATAATTTCAGTGGTTTCTAGGTGCCCTTTCAGTGCTGAAAGGGTGGGGTATTTATAGGCCCCAACCCAATTTGAATTTCAAGCTCAAAACTGTCAATTCCTAGAATTCTAGGATCTAGCGGTTGCACCACCTGGCAGAGCTTGAAGACTGAGCCTTTGGGCGGTGCCACCTCCTGTCAGGGGCGGTTGCACCTCTTGCCAGAGCTCGAAGACAGAGCTCAGGCGGTGCCACCGCCTGACTAAGGCGGTTGCACCTCCTGCCAGAGCTCGAAGACCGAGCTCAGGCAATGCCACCTCCTGTTAGGGGCGGTTGCACCGCCCAGTCTCGCTCGGAGACTGAGCCCAGGCGGTGCCACCGCCTGGCTGGGGCGGTTCAATCGCTTGGCAGAAATCAAGGTCCGAATGGGTTGATCCATTCGGCCCAATTTGGGTTTTTCAGGGGGCCCAATTACCCCAAGAATAAGTTAATGGGATCACCTCCCATTTCCAACTTAATCATTGTGCTAACTACGATATTTCCTAAGACATTTACTGCAACTTGCTCTGGTGCGTCAATCGCTTCTTCCGGCGAACTTCCGTCGATCATCCGATGAACCCTCGGTGATGCTCCTGCGGACTTCCGGCAAACTCCTGGACTTACGACGATCCACTTGGCGAGTTCCGACGAGCTTCTTTGGCAAGCTCATGGACTTCTCGGATTTGTTCCCGTAGAACCTCCGACGACTGTCCGAACTTCCGTCGAACTCTCGAACTCCCAACGTGATCATTGTCTTGACTCCGGCGCAACTCCTGCTGCATGTCTAACTTTCATCGTAGTTAATCCTACACACTTAAAACAAAACTTCGATTGAGACAATTAATCCTAAGCAATTAACCAAGTTGTCCGGCATGTCATTGGTCCCTCGATGCTTTGTCCGATTCTTCGGCGCATCGTCCTCTCCTGCAGTCTATTTCCCAATCGGCCAATTGACTCCGTAACTCCGATATCCTTGGCACAATACCCGCTCTTCTTGGCCCGATGCCTGAGTCCACGGCCCGAAGCCTTCTGTCGATACGTCGACCGATCCACCGGCCCGACGTCCAATCTTCTGACATGTTCCTCTGGCACAACATGATTTTCCTGCTTTAATTGTCTCATCCTGATCGAAGCATCCTGCGTCACTCAAAACGCAGTTTAAATCATAAACATATATCAAGTAGTTTCATCATCAAAATACGAGATTCAACAATTACAAGTAAGACTATCATGCTCCTTTTTTAGCAATTTGTATTTTCTACTAATACTCTTGCATTCATCAAATAAGTCATGGAAGGCATTTAATAACTCATCAAATGATAAATCTGCATCAATTAAATTTGTTACCTCCTCTCCGATAGCCATTAAGGAGTAATGAGCAACTTGCTCGGTGTTGGACTCCTCTTCTTTTGACGCGCTAGAGTCATCCCACGTTGCTTTGAGCGCCTTCTTCTTTGATGTTATCTCCTTGGCTTGGGGACAATAACTTTTGTAGTGTCCCGGCTTTTTGCACTCGTAGCAAATAACTTGGTCCTTTTTGGGTTCAAGTTTATTTTTTGTGTCATTTTAAAACTAGTTTCTCTTAATGAATTTTTTGAATTTCCTTGTTAGAAGTGCCAAGTCATCGTTATAGTCCTCATCACTTGAGTTTTCTCTCAAGTAGTCATCTAAAGTTCTAAGTGCCATATCCTTCCTGTTCTTTGGAAGGATGTCTTCTTGCTCTTCATGAGCCTTGCATGTCATTTCATAGTGTTGAATCTCGGATTTTGATGATGAAGTCAATTGTTATTTGTTGTCTAATCTATGTGTTGAGATAAGTGTGTAGGATTAACTACGATGAAAGTTAGATATGCAGCAGGAGTTGCGCCGGAGTCAAGACATTGATCACGTTGGGAGTTTGAGAGTTTGACGGAAGTTCGGACAGTTGTCGGAGGTTCTGCGGGAACAAATCCGAGAAGTCCATAAGCTTGCCAAAAGAAGTTCGTCGGAACTCGCCAAGTGGATCGTCGCAAGTCCAGGAGTTTGTCGGAACTCCGCAGGAGCATCACCGAGGGTTCATCGGATGATCGATGGAAGTTCGTCGGAAACTCGCCGGAAGAAGCGATTGACGCACCGGAGCAAGCTGCAGAAATTGTCTTAGGATTTATCGTAGTTAGCACAATGATTAAGTTGGAAATGGGAGGTGATCCCATTAGCTTAATCTTGGGGCAATTGGGGCCCTGAAAAACCTAAATTGGGCCGAATGGATCTACCCATTCGGACCCTGATTGCTGTGGGAGGTGCAACCGCCCAAGCCAGGAGGTAGCACCGCTTGGGCTAAGTCTCCCAGGGAGAATGGGCAGTGCAACCGCCCCAGCCAAGAGGTAGCACCGCCTGGGCTCAGTCTCCGAGCGAGACTGGGCGGTGCAACCTCCCCTGACAGGAGGTAGCACCACCTGAGCTCGGTCTTCGAGCTCTGGCAGGCGGTGCAACCGCCCCAGTTAGGAGGTGCAACTGCCTGAGCTCGGTCTTCGAGCTCTGGCAGAGAGGTGCAACCGCCCCTAACAGAGGTGGCACCGCCCAGAGGCTCAGTCTTCGAGCTCTGCTAGGCAGTGCAACCGCCCCAGTCAGGAGGTGCAACCGCCTGATCCCGGAATTCTGGGAATTGACAGTTTTGAGCTCCAAATTTGAACTGGGTTGGGGCCTATAAATACCCCACCCATTCAGCACTGAAAGAGAACAACTTACACTCGAAATCTTGATCTTTTTCTATAATTCTTAGAGCTCAAAATTGTTGTAAAGGCCAAAAGTTCTTCTCTCTCTGTTCTTCAAAGTTTTGAGTTGTAAAGAGAGGAGAGAAAATTTCTATAAGGGTTGTCTCCTAAGCTCGTCAAAAGGAGTGAAACTATAAAAGGGTGGTTGGCCTTCGCCTATTGAAGGAAGGCCTCTAGTTGACGTCGGTGACCTCGTCGGTGGAGGAAGCCAAAAGTGGAGTAGGTCAAGATTAACCGAACCACTCTAAATCTTGGTTTGCATTTACTTTGAGCATTTTATCTTTACTGCAAACCTCCTAAATAGCTACTGCCTTCTGCGCTTTTACGAACAAGTTTCTAAGTTCAGAGCTTTCTGAATCTGCGTTTAGACGTAAATCGGCTTTTTTGTACGATCATTACATTTCAGTTTACGTTTACGTTTTGATTTCAATCATAACTGCAAACTGCCTTCTGCGCATTTATAAAACGTATCTCAAAGTTCAGTATCCTCAAAATTGGCATTTAGACGTAAACCGGTTTTATCGTACGAACGTCGCATTTCAGTTTGCGCTTGCATTCTGATTTTCATGATAAACTGCAAACTGCCTTCGTAGATTTACTTTAACGTCATCTTGCTTAGTCTTAAGTTAAAGTAATCTTAGAATCGGCTTTTACATCGAAATCGTTTTTATCAAACGAACGTAGCTTTCGATTTTAATAGTGAAAGATTTCTGCTGCACTAATTCACCCCCCCCTCTTAGTGCTCTTGATCCTAACAATTGGTATCAGAGCGGGGTTAACTCTCAAACGGATTAAAACCCAAGAGAGATGACTTACGCCGAAAACCAAGAGGGCCATTCTATTACACGTCCACCCATGTTCAATTGGACGGACTACACCTATTGGAAGACCCGAATGAGGATCTTTCTTATTTCTATGGATTTTAAACTTTGGAATCTTGTCGAAAACAGTTTTTCGAAGTCTTCTCTTCCAATGATCGATTGGAATGATTTGGAGAAGAAGGCTTTCGCTCTTAATGCAAAGGCTATGAATGCCTTATTTTGTGCACTTGATAAAAACGAGTTTAATCGTGTTTCGATTTGTGAAACCGTATTTGATATTTGGCACACACTCGAAGTGACTCATGAAGGCACAAGTAGAGTGAAAGAGTCAAAAATCAATCTTTTGTTACACTCTTTTGAACTTTTCCGGATGAAACTGAGTGAGACTATTGGCGACATGTTTACCCGTTTCACGGATGTCGTCAACGGTCTAAAAGGACTCGGAAAAAGTTTTTCGGATTTTGAGCTCGTAAATAAGATTCTAAGATCCCTTCCTAAAAGTTGGGATCCTAAAGTCACTGCTATTCAAGAGGCAAAAGATCTAAACAACTTCCCTCTTAAAGAACTAATTGGGTCATTAAAGACCTACGAGATGACTTGCAAAGCTCATGAAGAGCAAGAAGACATCCTTCCAAAGAACATAAAGGATATGGCACTTAGAACTTCAGAAGACCACTTAAGAGAAAACTCAAGTGATGAGGACTGTGACGATGACTTAGCACTTCTAATAAGAAAATTTAAAAAATTCATTAAAAGAAACAAGTTTAAGAATAACACAAAAAACAAACTTGAACCCAAAAAGGACCAAGTCATTTGCTATCAGTGCAAAAAGCCGGGACACTACAAGAGTGATTGTCTCCAAATCAAAAAGAGAACACCAAAGAAGAAGGCGCTCAAAGCAACATGGGATGATTCGAGCGCATCCGAAGAAGAGGAGTCCAACACCGAGCAAGTTGCTCATTACGCCCTAATGGCCATCGGAGAAGAGGTAACGGATTTAATTGATGCAGATTTACCTTATCATGAATTATTAAATACTTTCCATGAATTATTTGATGAATGTAAGACAATTAGTAGAAAATACAAATTGCTAAAAAAGGAGCATGATAGTCTTATTTGTAATTTCGATAAGTTAAAAGCTGAATATCATGATAGTTTAAGCTCATGCATAAAATGCCATGATCTAGAAACTCTCCAAAAGGAAAACTTGCTACTTAAGGACACCTTGAAGAAATTCGAGGTTGGTAGCAAGCCATTAAACATGATCCTTGCAAACAAGGGTCACGTTCCCAAAAGAAGTGGAATTGGATTTGTGAGAAGTCCTCACCAAAATCCAACCACCTTCATAAAAGGCCCCATCTTACATGTTCGACACCAAAGCAAATGCAACTTTTGTTGCAATCTTGGACACAAAACGTATTATTGTCCATTCAAGAAGATTAGTCCGAATAAATTAATTTGGGTCCCTAAAGGAACCATGATAAACTCTATGCAACATGATAAACAATGTAGATCTATCTTTGAGGCACCCAAAAGCAAATGGGTATCTAAAAATCATCCTTTCTTGTAGAAACCCATACCATCGCAAGCTAGGAGCAAGAGATGGTACCTTGATAGTGGATGCTCAAGGCATATGACCGGAGATCCATCTCAATTCTCTAAGCTCACTAGCATAGACGAAGGCTATGTTACCTTCAGAGACAACAACAAGGGTAAATTCATTGGCAAAGGAACCATAGGTAACAAATCCAACTTCTTTATTGAAGATGTTTTGTTAGTTGATGGTTTAAAACATAACCTCTTGAGCATTAGTCAATTATGTTATAAAGGATACATTGTTAGATTCGAATCTAATGCTTGCATCATTGAAAAACCACACAAAAACATGTCTATGATTGCATTAAAACAAAATAATGTATACACTATTGACATCAATGATTTGTGTAATGAAATACGTTTTTCGGTTTTGAATGAGGATGTTTGGCTATGACATAGAAGATTAGGTCATGCTAGCATGAAACTAATCACTCAAATATCATTTAAAGATCTTGTAAGAGGAATTCCTCATATCAAGTTCATCAAAGATAATGTATGTGATGCTTGTCAATTAGGTAAACAAATTAAGGGTAGATTCAAATCTAAGAATCAAATAAGCACCTCTAGGCCCTTACAATTGATCCATATGGACTTGTTCGGACCAATCTCTACATCAAGCCTAGGAGGTAGCAAATACGCCTTCGTTATTGTAGATGACTATAGTAGATACACATGGACTTGTTGAATCTCGGATTTTGATGATGAAGTCAATTGTCATTTGTTGTCTAATCTATGTGTTGAGATAAGTGTGCAGGATTAACTACGATGAAAGATAGACAAGCAGCAGGAGTTGCGCCGGAGTCAAGTTCATGATCACGTTGGGAGTTCGAGAGTTCGACGGAAGTACGGACGGTCGTCGGAGGTTCTGCGGGAACAGATCCGAGAAGTCTAGAAGCTTGCCAAGCGAAGCTCGTCGGAACTCGCCAAGTGGATCGTCGCAAAGTCCAGGAGTTTGCCGGAAGTCCGCAGAAGCATCACCGAGGGTTCATCGGATGATCGACGGAAGTTCGCCGGAAACTCGTCGGAAGAAGCGATTGACGCACCGAAGCAAAGCTGCAGAAATTGTCTTAGATTTAATCGTAGTTAGCACGGTGATTAAGTTAGAAATGGGAGGTGATCCCATTAGCTTAATCCTGGGGCAATTGGGCCCTTGAAGAACTCAAGTTGGGTCGAATGGTTCAACCCATTCGAACCCAAGAAGCTGTGGGAGGTGCAACCGCCCAGGCAGGGAGGTGCAACCGCCCAGGCTAAGTCTCCCAGCGAGACTGGGAGGTGCAACCGCTCCAGCCAGGCGGTGCAACCGCCCAGGGCTCAGTCTCCAAGCGAGACTGGGCGGTGCAACCTCCTCTGTCAAGCGGTAGCACCGCCTGAGCTCAAGTTTCGAGCTCTGCCTGGTGATGCAATCACCGAGCTCAGTCTTCGAGCTCTGAAAGAGATGTACGACCTCTCTGGCCAGGAGATGCACAGCCTAAGCTCAGTCTTCGAGCTCTGGCAGAGAGGTGCAACCACCTCTGGCAGAGAGGTGCTACCACCTCTGGCAGAGAGGTGCAACCACCTCTGGCAGAAAGGTGCAACCACCTCTGGCAGAGAAGAGAAACTTCTCTGGTCAGGAGATGCACCGCCTGAGCTCGGTCTTCGAGCTCTGGCAGGAAGGTGCAACCACCCCTAACAGAGAAGGTGGAACCGTCCAAGCTCAGTCTTCGAGCTCTGCCAGGCGGTGCCACCTCTCCAGTCGAGAGGTGCAACCGCCTGAGCTCAGACTTCGAGCTCTGCCAGGCGGTGCCACCTCTCCAGTCAAGAGGTGCAACCGCCTGATCCCGAAATTCCGGGATTTGATCGTTTTGAGCTCGAAATTTGAATTGGGTTGGGGCCTATAAATACCCCACCCATTCAGCACTGAAAAGATACAGACCTACACCGAAATCTTGATCTTTTCTGTGATTCTAAGAGCTCAAAAGTGTTGTAAAGCCCTTAAGTCTCCTCCTTCTGTTCTTCAAGTTTTCAGTTGTAAAGTGAGGAGAGAAAGGTCTGTAAAGGTTGTCTCCTGAGCCTGTTAAAAGGAGAGAAACTGTAAAAGGGCAGTTTGGCCTTCGCCCATTGAAGGAAGGCCCCTAGTTGACGTCGGCAACCTCGTCGGTGGAGGAAGCCAAAAGTGGAGTAGGTCAAGGCTGACCGAACCACTCTAAATCTCTGGTTTGCGTTTATTTTTGAGCACTTTATCATTACTGCAAACCTCCTCCATTACTACTGCACTCTGCGCTTTCACGAACAAGTTCTAAGTGCTGTTCTTCCGAATCTGCATTCAGACGTAAATTCGTATTTTCGTACATTACAGTTTACGTTTACGTTTGATTCTGCAGAACTGTCTTCCGTGCTTTTACGAAAGAGTTTCCTTGTAGTTTACACTTACATTTTGATCCTATTGATAACTGCAAACTGTCCTCTACAATTTTACGAACGAGTTTCAACATTTAGACGTAAAACTGCATTTAGACGTAAATCGGCTTTCCTCTCACAATCATCAGTTCTCAGTTCACGTTTACGTCTTGATTTCAACTGCATACTGCCTTCTGCGAGTATACAAACGAGTTTCAAAGTTTAGACGTAAATCTGCGTTTAGACGTAAATCTGCGTTTAGACGTAAAACTGCGTTTAGACGTAAATCTGAGTTTAGACGTAAACTGCGCTTAGACGCAAAACTGCGCTTAGACGCAAACTGTGTTTAGACGCAAACTGCGCTTAGACGCAAACTACGCTTAGACGCAAACTGTGTTTAGACGCAAACTGCGCTTAGACGCAATCTGCGCTTAGACGCAAACTGCACTTAGATACAAACTGAGAATTAGCTTTTGCATCATAATAGCTTTTATTGAACGAACGCAGCTTTTGGTTTTTAATCGCTGTAAGATATCCGCTGCACTAATTCACCCCCCCCCTCTTAGTGCTCTCGATCCTAACAATTGGTATCAGAGCCCGGTTAACTCTCAAAAGGATTAAAACCTAAGAGAGATGGCTTACGCCGGAAACCAAGAGGGCCATTCTATTACACGTCCACCCATGTTTAATGGGACGGACTACACCTACTGGAAAACCCGAATGAGGATCTTTCTTATTTCTATGGATTTTGAATTATGGAATCTTGTCGAGAATGGTTTTTCAAAATCTTCTCTTCCAATGATCGATTGGAATGATTTGGAGAAGAAGGCTTTCGCTCTAAATGCAAAGGCTATGAATGCCTTATTTTGTGCACTCGATAAAAACGAGTTTAACCGTGTTTCAACTTGTGAAACTGCATTTGATATTTGGCACACACTCGAAGTGACCCATGAGGGCACAAGTAGAGTAAAAGAGTCAAAAATCAATTTGCTGTTACACTCTTTCGAACTCTTTCGGATGAAACCGAGTGAAACCATTGGCGACATGTTTACCCGTTTCACGGATGTCGTCAACGGTCTAAAAGGACTCGGAAAGAGCTTTTCGGATTTTGAGCTTGTTAATAAGATACTAAGATCCCTTCCTAAGAGTTGGGATCCTAAAGTCACCGCTATTCAAGAGGCAAAAGATCTGCGAAATTTCCCTCTTGAAGAACTAATCGGGTCACTAATGACCTATGAAATGACTTGTAAAGCTCATGAAGAGCAAGAAGACATCCTTCCAAAGAACAGGAAGGATATGGCACTCAAAACGTCAGAATGCCACTTGAGAGAAAACTCAAGTGATGAGGACTGTGATGATGACTTGGCACTTCTAACAAGAAAGTTTAAAAAGTTCTTTAAAAGAAACAAGTTTAAGAATGATGCAAAAAATAAACTTGAACCCAAAAAGGACCAAGTGATCTGCTATGAATGCAAAAAGCCGGGACACTACAAAAGTGATTGTCCCCAAGTCAAGAAAAGAACAACAAAGAAGAAGGCGCTCCAAGCAACATGGGATGATTCGAGCGCATCTGAGGAAGAGGAGTCCAACACCGAGCAAGTTGCTCATTACGCCTTAATGGCCATCGAAGACGAGGTAACAAATTCAATAGATGCTGATTTATCTTTCGATGAATTATTAAATGCTTTCAATGACTTATTTGACGAATGCAAGAGTATAAGTAGAAAATATAAATTGCTGAAAAAGATGCATGATAGTCTTACTTGTGAGTTTGATAAGTTAAAAGTCGAACATCATGATAGTTTAAATTCATGTATTAAATGTCATGATTTAGAAACTATGCAAAAAGAAAACCTGCTACTCAAGGACACCTTGAAGAAATTCGAGGTTGGTAGCAAGTCATTAAACATGATCCTTGCAAACAAGGGTCACATTCCAAAAAGGAGCGGGATTGGATTTGTGAGAAATCCTCACCAAAATCCAACCACCTTCATAAAAGGCTCCATCTTACATGTTCAACACCAAACCAAGTACAACTTTTGTTGCAAATCTGGACACAAGACACATTGTTGTCCATTCAAGAAAATAAGTCCAAACAAATTAATTTGGGTTCCTAAAGGAACCATGATAAACTCTATGCAACATGATAGAAAATGTAGATCTATTTATGAGGCACCCAAAAGCAAATGGGTACCTAAACATCATCCTTTCTTGTAGAAAACTAAACAATCGCAAGCTAGGAGCAAGAAATGGTACCTTGATAGTGGATGCTCAAGGCATATGACCGGAGATCCATCTCAATTCTCTAAGCTCACTAGCATAGACGAAGGATATGTCACCTTCGGAGACAACAACAAGGGTAAAATCATTGGCAAAGGAACCATAGGTAACAAATCCAACCTCTCTATTGAAGATGTTTTACTAGTTGATGGTTTAAAACATAACCTCTTGAGCATTAGTCAATTATGTGATAAAGGATATATTATAAGATTTGAATCTAATGCTTGCATCATTGAAAAACCACACAAAAATATATCTATGATTGCATTAAAACAAAACAACGTATACACTATTGACATCAATGACTTATGTGATGAAATGTGCCTTGCCGTTATGAATGAGGATGCTTGGCTATGGCATAGAAGATTAGGTCATGCTAGCATGAAACTAATCACTCAAGTATCATCTAGAGAACTTGTAAGAGGAATTCCTCATATCAAGTTCATCAAAGATAATGTATGTGATGCTTGCCAATTAGGTAAGCAAATTAAGGGTAGCTTCAAAGCTAAGAATCAAATAAGCACCTCTAGGCCCTTACAATTGATCCATATGGACTTGTTCGGACCAATCTCTACATCGAGTTTAGGAGGTAGCAAATACGCCTTTGTCATTATTGATGACTATAGCAGATATACATGGATCTACTTCTTAAAACAGAAAAATGAATGCTTTAGATATTTTACCAAGTTTTGTAAACTTGTTCAAAATGAAAAGGGATCTATGATTTCGTCAATTAGAAGTGATCATGGTGGAGAATTTCAAAACCATGACTTCCAAGAATTCTGTGAACTCAACGGATATAACCATAATTTCTCTACTCCAAGAAATCCTCAACAAAATGGGGTAGTAGAAAGAAAAAATCGAAATTTACAAGAAATGGCAAGAACAATGTTGAATGAACATAGCCTACCCAAATATTTTTGGGCCGAAGCTGTAAACACTGCATGCTATATTTTAAATAGAGTCCTAGTAAGACCCTTACTCACCAAAACTCCTTATGAGTTATGGAATAACAAAAAACCCAATGTCTCATATTTCAAAGTCTTTGGGTGTAAGTGTTTTATCTTGAATGAAAAGGATAACTTAGGAAAATTCGATGCTAAATCTGATGAAGGAATCTTTCTTGGTTATTCTTCGGTTTCTAAAGCTTTTCACATCTTCAATAAAAGAACCTTAATTATTGAAGAATCCATCCATGTTGTTTTCAATGAGATTTCAGAAATTAAGAAAAATGATCTTGATGATGATTTTGATTTCTTGAATTTAAACGAAACCCCGTCCCCAACTAGCAACTTGGATGCATCCACTTCCGAAACATCCTTACCCAAGGATTGGAAGTATATAGATGCTCATCCTAAGGAGCTAATCCTAGGAGACACATCAAAGGGGGTTCAAACACGATCTTCTTTTAAAAACTTTTGTGCCAACGCCGCCTTTCTCTCCCAAATTGAACCCAAATGTGTTGATGAAGCCATGAAAGATGATTCATGGATTATCGCAATGCAAGATGAATTAAATCAATTTGAGAGAAATGAGGTGTGGACGCTTGTTCCTAGGCCAAATGACCATTTAGTTATTGGTACTAAATGGGTCTTTAGAAACAAGCAAGATGAAAATGGTATCGTGGTTAGAAACAAGGCTAGATTAGTGGCCAAAGGTTTCAACCAAGAAGAAGGTATCGATTACGAAGAAACCTTCGCACCTGTGGCTCGATTGGAAGCCATAAGGATGCTCCTTGCCTACGCCAGTTGCAATAATTTTAAGTTATTTCAAATGGATGTTAAAAGCACTTTTCTAAATGGTTTCATTTCCGAAGAAGTTTATGTTGAACAACCCCCTGGATTTGAAAATAATGGCTACCCTAATCATGTGTTTAGACTAACTAAAGCTCTCTATGGTTTAAAACAAGCCCCAAGGGCTTGGTATGAGAGACTTAGTTCTTTTCTCATTGAAAATAATTTCATAAAAGGCAAGGTTGATACTACATTGTTTATCAAGAATTTTAAAAATAATTTTCTCATTGTTCAGATTTATGTTGATGATATCATCTTTGGCTCTACAAATGAATCTCTTTGTGAATCGTTTGGTAAAACTATGAGTCTTGAATTCGAAATGAGCTTAATGGGAGAATTAACATTCTTCTTAGGTTTACAAATCAAACAACTAAGCAATGACATCTTTATTAGTCAAACTAAATATGCCATGAATTTATTAAAAAGGTTTAACATGAACAACTCAAAGGCCAGTAACACTCCTATGAGCACCTCCACTAAATTAGAAATTGATGAAAGTGGAGAAAGCTTTGATCAAAAAACTTATAGGGGTATGATAGGAAGTTTACTTTACCTCACTGCAACCAGACCAGACATCATGTTCAGTGTAGGACTTTGTGCTAGATTTCAATCAAACCCTAAGATGTCTCATCTCAAAGCAGTTAAAAGAATATTTAGATATCTTAATGGTACCACAAATCTAGGATTATGGTACCCAAAATCAGAAAATTTTGAGTTAATTGCTTATGCTGATGCTGACTTTGCTGGGTGTAGATTAGATAGAAAAAGCACATCAGGATCATGTCAATTTTTAGGACATGCCCTTGTTTCCTGGTCATCAAAGAAACAAAACTCAGTTGCACTATCAACAACCGAAGCTGAATATATTGCAGCAAGTGCATACTGTGCACAAGTTGTATGGATGAAAAATACCTTAGAAGATTATAAAGTTCATCTCAAAAATATTCCAATTAAATGTGATAACACAAGTGCAATATGCTTAACCAAAAATCCTATACAACACTCAAGAACAAAACATATTGATATTAGACATCACTTTATACGAGATCATGTCACCAATCATGACGTAACCATAGAATTCATTGATACTAAACATCAACTAGCTGACATTTTTACAAAACCTCTAAGTGAAGAACAATTTGATTTCATTAGAAGAGAGTTAGGAATGCTCATGTGTCCGAATAAATAAACTTGTTAAAATTATTTTTCGGACTATATTGAATGATCAGATCACATGAATGCCATTTTCTATTATATGTGAAAATCTGTAACAAAATCTTGTCCAAATGCATCTTAGTTGTTCGAATGCTATAAAACAGATTTATTCGTACACTTTCATGAAAAATAAGTTTTTGAATTAAATCTGATAAAGTGATTCCTGAATATGTATGTCATTCTGTAATATCTTTACGGGTAAAAATGAATTATAACAAAAGGGGGAAGAAGTCTTCAAAGCAATCTATGTAAAATCCCTCTATAAGCTTTCGTCTAAATTGGTCTTCCTTGTATAACAATGCTTTTTGTTGATGACAAAGGGGGAGAAATATATGAATTGATAAACACTGTGATTAGAAATACCTTGAGTAATGCTATAAATAATGTTTGCACAATGCCATCCTTGCATCACCAAGAGATATATGAAACATGTGCTATAGTTTGCATTATGTCTTGAGTTGATATCCTATTTTGTGAAGTAAATGCAAACTTGCTAGAATGATAATATGTGTGCATCATGTAATAGTTCTTCGAGCTTTAAATGATAATGTTCAATTACATGATGAATAGTCACAAACACTATCATACAAACTTGATGATGAATGTCAAGCTTTGACATCATCCTTGAAGAGATACATCATGATAGGTATAATGATGGGAGTATTGATAAGTTTAACTGATCTAACTTATCAATACGTCACTTGAATTCTTAGTCTTGAATTTAAGGTTGACTTATCTCAACTATGGCATATAGACAGGGGGAGTTAAGGATAACTCCATTATCAATTGATTGTCATCATCAAAAAGGGGGAGATTGTTGAATCTCGGATTTTGATGATGAAGTCAATTGTCATTTGTTGTCTAATCTATGTGTTGAGATAAGTGTGCAGGATTAACTACGATGAAAGATAGACAAGCAGCAGGAGTTGCGCCGGAGTCAAGTTCATGATCACGTTGGGAGTTCGAGAGTTCGACGGAAGTACGGACGGTCGTCGGAGGTTCTGCGGGAACAGATCCGAGAAGTCCAGAAGCTTGCCAAGCGAAGCTCGTCGGAACTCGCCAAGTGGATCGTCGCAAAGTCCAGGAGTTTGCCGGAAGTCCGCAGAAGCATCACCGAGGGTTCATCGGATGATCGACGGAAGTTCGCCGGAAACTCGCCGGAAGAAGCGATTGACGCACCGAAGCAAAGCTGCAGAAATTGTCTTAGATTTAATCGTAGTTAGCACGGTGATTAAGTTAGAAATGGGAGGTGATCCCATTAGCTTAATCCTGGGGCAATTGGGCCCCTGAAGAACTAAGTTGGGTCGAATGGTTCAACCCATTCGAACCCAAGAAGCTGTGGGAGGTGCAACCGCCCAGGCAGGGAGGTGCAACCGCCCAGGCTAAGTCTCCCAGCGAGACTGGGAGGTGCAACCGCTCCAGCCAGGTGGTACAACCGCCCAGGGCTCAGTCTCCAAGCGAGACTGGGCGGTGCAACCTCCTCTGTCAAGCGGTAGCACCGCCTGAGCTCAAGTTTCGAGCTCTGCCTGGTGATGCAATCACCGAGCTCAGTCTTCGAGCTCTGGAAGAGATGTACGACCTCTCTGGCCAGGAGATGCACAGCCTAAGCTCAGTCTTCGAGCTCTGGCAGAGAGGTGCAACCACCTCTGGCAGAGAGGTGCAACCACCTCTGGCAGAAAGGTGCAACCACCTTTGGCAGAGAAGAGAAACTTCTCTGGTCAGGAGATGCACCGCCTGAGCTCGGTCTTCGAGCTCTGGCAGGAAGGTGCAACCACCCCTGACAGAGAAGGTGGAACCGTCCAAGCTCAGTCTTCGAGCTCTGCCAGGCGGTGCCACCTCTCCAGTCGAGAGGTGCAACCGCCTGAGCTCAGACTTCGAGCTCTGCCAGGCGGTGCCACCTCTCCAGTCAAGAGGTGCAACCGCCTGATCCCGAAATTCCGGGATTTGATCGTTTTGAGCTCGAAATTTGAATTGGGTTGGGGCCTATAAATACCCCACCCATTCAGCACTGAAAAGATACAGACCTACACCGAAATCTTGATCTTTTCTGTGATTCTAAGAGCTCAAAAGTGTTGTAAAGCCCTTAAGTCTCCTCCTTCTGTTCTTCAAGTTTTCAGTTGTAAAGTGAGGAGAGAAAGGTCTGTAAAGGTTGTCTCCTGAGCCTGTTAAAAGGAGAGAAACTGTAAAAGGGCAGTTTGGCCTTCGCCCATTGAAGGAAGGCCCCTAGTTGACGTCGGCAACCTCGTCGGTGGAGGAAGCCAAAAGTGGAGTAGGTCAAGGCTGACCGAACCACTCTAAATCTCTGGTTTGCGTTTATTTTTGAGCACTTTATCATTACTGCAAACCTCCTCCATTACTACTGCACTCTGCGCTTTCACGAACAAGTTCTAAGTGCTGTTCTTCCGAATCTGCATTCAGACGTAAATTCGTATTTTCGTACATTACAGTTTACGTTTACGTTTGATTCTGCAGAACTGTCTTCCGTGCTTTTACGAAAGAGTTTCCTTGCAGTTTACACTTACATTTTGATCCTATTGATAACTGCAAACTGTCCTCTACAATTTTACGAACGAGTTTCAACATTTAGACGTAAAACTGCATTTAGACGTAAATCGGCTTTCCTCTCACAATCATCAGTTCTCAGTTCACGTTTACGTCTTGATTTCAACTGCATACTGCCTTCTGCGAGTATACAAACGAGTTTCAAAGTTTAGACGTAAATTTGCGTTTAGACGTAAATCTGCGTTTAGACGTAAAACTGCGTTTAGTCGTAAATCTGAGTTTAGACGTAAACTGCGCTTAGACGCAAAACTGCGCTTAGACGCAAACTGTGTTTAGACGCAAACTGTGCTTAGACGCAAACTGCGCTTAGACGCAAACTATGTTTAGACGCAAACTGCGCTTAGACGCAATCTGCGCTTAGACGCAAACTGCACTTAGATACAAACTGAGAATTAGCTTTTGCATCATAATAGCTTTTATTGAACGAACGCAGCTTTTGGTTTTTAATCGCTGTAAGATATCCGCTGCACTAATTCACCCCCCCCCTCTTAGTGCTCTCGATCCTAACAGGACTTACTTCTTAAAACAGAAAAATGAATGCTTTAGATCTTTTACCAAGTTTTGTAAACTTGTTCAAAACGAGAAGGGTTCTATGATTTCGTCAATTAGAAGTGATCATGGTGGAGAATTTCAAAACCATGATTTCCAAGAATTCTGTGAACTCAATGGATACAACCATAATTTCTCTACTCCAAGAAATCCTCAACAAAATGGAGTAGTAGAAAGAAAAAATTGAAATTTACAAGAAATGGCAAGAACCATGTTGAATGAACATAGCCTACCCAAATATTTTTGGGCCGAAGCCGTAAACACTGCATGCTATATTTTGAATAGAGTTCTAGTTAGACCCTTACTCACCAAAACTCCTTATGAGTTATGGAACAACAAAAAACCCAATGTTTCATATTTTAAAGTCTTTGGGTGTAAGTGCTTTATTTTGAATGAAAGATAACTTAGGAAAATTTGATGCTAAATCCGATGAAGGAATCTTTCTTGGTTATTCTTCGGTTTCTAAAGCTTTTCGTATCTTCAATAAAAGAATATTAATTATTGAAGAATCCATTCATGTTATTTTCAATGAGATTTCTGAAATAAGAAAAAATGATTTTGATGATGATGTTAATTTTGATTCCTTGAATTTAAATGAAACCCCGTCTCCAACTAGCAACTTGAATGCATCCACTTCCGAAACATCCTTACCCAATGATTGGAAGTATGTAGATGCTCATCCTAAGGAGCTAATCTTAGGAGACACATCAAAGGGGGTTCAAACACGATCCTCTCTTAAAAATTTTTGTGCCAACACTACTTTTCTCTCCCAAATTGAACCCGAATGCATTGACGAAGCCATGAAAAATGATTCATGGATTATTGCAATGCAAGATGAATTAAATCAATTTGAGAGAAATGAGGTGTGGAAGCTTGTTCCTAGGCAAAATGACCATTTAGTTATTGGTACTAAATGAGTCTTTAGAAACAAGCAAGATGAAAATGATATCGTGGTTAGAAACAAGGCTAGACTAGTGGCCAAAGGTTTCAACCAAGAAGAAGGTATCGATTATGAAGAAACCTTCGCTCCAGTGGCTCGATTAGAAGCCATAAGGATGCTCCTTGCCTACGCTAGTAGTAATAATTTTAAGCTGTTTCAAATGGATGTTAAAAGCGCTTTTCTTAATGGTTTTATTTCTGAAGAAGTCTTTGTTGAACAACCTCTTGGATTTGAAAATAATAGCCTCCCTAATCATGTGTTTAGATTAACTAAAGCTCTCTATGGTTTAAAACAAGCTCCGAGGGCTTGGTATGAGAGACTTAGTTCTTTTCTTATTAAAAATAATTTCATAAAAGGCAAGGTTGATACTACATTATTCATCAAGAATTTTGAAAATAATTTTCTCATTGTTCAGATTTATGTTGATGATATTATCTTTGGTTCTACGAATGAATCTCTTTGTGAATATTTTGCTAAAACTATGAGTCTTGAATTTGAAATGAGTTTAATGGGAGAGTTAACATTCTTCTTAGGTTTACAAATCAAACAACTAAGCAATGACATCTTTATTAGTCAAACTAAATATGCTATGAATTTACTAAAAAAGTTTAATATGAATAACTCAAAAGCTATTGACACTCCTATGAGCACCTCCACTAAGTTAGAAATTGATGAAAGTGGAGAAAGTTTCGATCAAAAAACTTATAGGGGTATGATAGGAAGTTTACTTTACCTCACTGCAACTAGACCAGACATCATGTTCAGTGTAGGACTTTGTGCTAGATTTCAATCAAACCCTAAGATATCTCATCTCAAAGCAGTTAAAAGAATATTTAGATATCTTAATGGTACCACAAATCTAGGATTATGGTACCCAAAATCAGAAAATCTTGAGTTAATTGCTTATGCTGATGTAGACTTTGCTGGCTGTAGACTAGATAGAAAAAGCACTTCAGAAACATGTCAATTTTTAGGACATGCCCTTGTTTCCTGGTCATCTAAGAAACAAAACTCGGTTGCACTATTAACAACTGAAGCTGAATATATTGCAGCAAGTGCATGCTGTGCACAAGTTGTATGGATGAAAAACACTTTAGAAGATTATAAAGTTTATCTTAAAAATATTCCCATTAAATGTGATAACACAAGTGCAATATGCTTAACAAAGAATCCTATACAACACTCAAGAACAAAACATATTGATATTAGACATCACTTTATACGAGATCATGTTACTAATCATGATGTAATCATAGAGTTCATTGACACTAAACATCAACTAGCCGATATTTTTACAAAACCTCTAAGTGAAGAACAATTTGATTTCATAAGAAGAGAATTAGGAATGTTGATGTGTCCGAATACATAAACTAGTTAAAATTATCTTTCGGACTTTATTGAATAATCAAATCACTTGATTGCCATTACAGGCCTAAATAACATGTTGGAAATTATGTGTTGAATACAAAAATATTTTGTCTTTTGATTGTATTTGAAAATCTGTAGCATAGTCTTGTCCGAATGCATGAAAGAGTTAATTTTATTTTCGGATTCGCTTAACAATTGAAATGCTAAAAATCGGATTTTCTCGTACACTCTTATGAAAAATATTTTTCTAAAATGGATTTGATGAAATGATTCCATCTTGAAATATGGATGATAGTATTTCTATTTACAAAAAGTTGTTTCACATATCTTGACTCAAAGCAAACTCACAAATAGCATGAATCAAAGCAATCAACATATCATGTTTTCCTTTATGTGCTTGAACAATTAATTTCCTATCATTTACTATTGGAAATAACATGAATCAAGTAAAGGCATGAAACAATCATCGCACTTATACTCAAAATTTACTTGTATTGTTCTCCTGATATCACAACTACCATGCTTTTTGTTGATGACAAAGGGGGAGAAATATATGAATTGATGCTATAAACACTGATGCTATAATTATGCCATGCTTGCATCACCAAGAGATATATGAATAAATGCTATGATTTGCATTATGCCTTGTATCGTGTCAAGATATCAAACAAAAAACTTGCATCGTAATTTTACGAGTTGATATCTTACCGTGTGATGAAATGCAATACTTGCTAAAATATTTGAAATGTGTACATCATGTAATGATATCAAAATCTTCACAGTTTTACATGCTGATATCTTACAATATGATGAATTGTTACTATTACCATCATTCAAACTTGTAATGTAAAATTTGAAAATGAACGTCAAGCCTTGACATCATCTTCAGAGAGATACATCATGATAGGAATCATGATGGGAATATTGATAAGTTCAAATGATTTTAACTTATCAATATGTCTCTTGAATTCTTAAGGTTTTGAATTCAAGAATGACTTATCTCAAGTATGGCATATAGACAGGGGGAGTTAAGGTTAACTCCATTATCAATTGATTGTCATCATAAAAAAAGGGGAGATTGTTGAATCTCGGATTTTGATGATGAAGTCAATTGTCATTTGTTGTCTAATCTATGTGTTGAGATAAGTGTGCAGGATTAACTATGATGAAAGTTAGACATGCAGCAGGAGTTACGCCGGAGTCAAGACAATGATCACGTTGGGAGTTCGAGAGTTCGACGGAAGTTCGGATAGTCGTCGGAGGTTTTGCGGGAATAAATCCGAGAAGTCCATAAGCTTGCCAAAAGAAGCTCGTTGGAACTCGCCAAGTGGATCATCGCAAGTCCAGGAGTTTGCCGGAAGTCCGCAGGAGCATCACCGAGGGTTCATCGGATGATCGACGGAAGTTCGCCGGAAACTCGCCAGAAGAAGCGATTGACGCACCGGAGCAAGCTGCAGAAATTGTCTTAGGATTTATCGTAGTTAGCACAATGATTAAGTTGGAAATGGGAGGTGATCCCATTAGCTTAATCTTGGGGCAATTGGGGCCCTGAAAAACCCAAATTGGGCCGAATGGATCTACCCATTCGGACCCTGATTTCTGTGGGAGGTGCAACCGCCCAAGCCAGGAGGTAGCACCGCCTGGGCTAAGTCTCCCAGGGAGAATGGGCGGTGCAACCGCCCCAGCCAGGAGGTAGCACCGCCTGGGCTCAGTCTACGAGCGAGACTGGGCGGTGCAACCTCCCCTGACAGGAGGTAGCACCGCCTAAGCTCGGTCTTCGAGCTCTGGCAGGCGGTGCAACCGCCCTAGTCAGGAGGTGCAACCGCCTGAGCTCGGTCTTCGAGCTCTGGCAGAGAGGTGCAACCACCCCTAACAGAGGTGGCACGGCCCAGAGGCTCAGTCTTCGAGCTTTGCTAGGCGGTGCAACCGCCCCAGTCAGGAGGTGCAACCGCCTGATCCCGGAATTCCGGGAATTGACAGTTTTGAGCTCCAAATTTGAACTGGGTTGGGGCCTATAAATACCCCACCCATTCAGCACTGAAAGAGAACAACTTACACTCGAAATTTTGATCTTTTTCTGTGATTCTTAGAGCTCAAAATTGTTGTAAAGGCCAAAAGTTCTCCTCCCTCTGTTCTTCAAAGTTCTGAGTTGTAAAGAGAGGAGAGAAAATTTCTGTAAGGGTTGTCTTCTAAGCCCATCAAAAGGAGTGAAACTGTAAAAGGGTGGTTGGCCTTCGCCTATTGAAGGAAGGCCTCTAGTTGACGTCGGTGACCTCGTCGGTGGAGGAAGCCAAAAGTGGAGTAGGTCAAGATTGACCGAACCACTCTAAATCTCGGTTTGCATTTACTTTGAGCATTTTATCTTTACTACAAACCTCCTAAATAGCTAATGCCTTCTGTGCTTTTACCAACGAGTTTCTAAGTTCAGAGCTTTCCGAATCTGCGTTTAGACGTAAATCGGCTTTTTCGTACGATCATTACATTTTAGTTTACGTTTACGTTTTGATTTCAATCATAACTGCAAACTGTCTTCTGCGCATTTATAAAACGTATCTCAAAGTTCAGTATCCTCAAAATTGGCATTTAGACGTAAACCGGTTTTATCGTACGAACGTCGCATTTCAGTTTGCGCTTGCATTCTGATTTTCATCATAAACTGCAAACTGCCTTCGTAGATTTACTTTAACGTCATCTTGCTTAATCTTAAGTTAAAGTAATCTTAGAATCGGCTTTTACATCGAAATCGTTTTTATCAAACGAACGCAGCTTTCGATTTTAATAGTGAAAGATTTCCGCTGCACTAATTCACCCCCCCCTCTTAGTGCTCTTGATCCTAACACATAGGTCATTAATGACCCGATTAGTTTTTCAAGAGGGAAGTTGTTTAAATCTTTAGCCTCTTGAATAGCAGTGACTTTAGGGTCCCAACTCTTAGGAAGGGATCTTAAAATCTTATTTACTAGCTCAAAATCCGAAAACTTTTGCCCAGTCCTTTTAGACCATTGACAACATCCGTGAAATAGGTGTACATGTCGCCAATAGTCTCGCTCGGTTTCATTCGGAAAAGTTCAAAAGAGTGTATCAAAAGGTTGATTTTTGACTCTTTCACTCTATTTGTGCCTTCGTGAGTCACTTCGAGTATATGCCAAATATCAAACGCGGTTTCACAAACCGAAACACGATTAAACTCATTTTTATCAAGCGCACAAAATATGGCATTCATAGCCTTTGCATTAAGAGCGAAAGTCTTCTTCTCCAATTCATTCCAATCGATCATTGGAAGTAAAGACTTCGAAAATCCAATTTCGACAAGATTCCAAAGTTCAAAATCCATTGAAATAAGGAAGATCCTCATTCGGGTCTTCCAATAGGTGTAGTCCGTCCCATTGAACATGGGTGGACATGTAATAGAATGACCCTCTTGGTTTCCGACGTATGTCATCTCTCTTAGGTTTTAATCCGTTTGAGAGTTAACCCCGCTCTGATACCAATTGTTAGGATCAAGAGCACTAAGAGGGGGGGTGAATTAGTGCAGCGGAAAACTTTCAATGATTAAAACTGCGTTCATTCGATAAGAGCGATTTCGGTAGAAAAGCCGATTCATAAATCACTTTAACTTATGATCAAGCAAGATGCAGTTAAAGTGAATCTATAAAGGCAGTTTGCAGTTATGATGGAAATCATAATGTAAGCGCAAACTGAAATATGATGTTCATATGATAAAACTAATTTACGTCTAAACACCGATTCGAAAAATATTGAACTTTGAAACACGATCGTAAAAGCGTAGAAGGCAGTAAGCTATTGAGGAGGTTTGCAGTAAAGATAATATGCTCAAAGTAAATGCAAACTAGAGAGCACTGCGATTTTAGAGTGGTTTGGTCAATCTTGACCTACATCCACTTCTGGTTTCCTCCACCGACGAGGTCACCGACGTCCACTAGAGGCCTTCCTTCAATAGGCGAAGGTCAACCACCCTTTTATAGTTTCACTCCTTTTGACGGGCTTAGGAGACAACTTTTATAGAATTTTCTCTCCTCTCTTGAAATATTAGAACTTGGAAGAAAAGAGGGAGGAGAACTTCTAACTCATACAACACTTTTGAGCTCTAAAAATCATAGAATAAGATCAGGATTTCAGTGGTTTTTGGTTACTCTATCATTGCTGAAAGGGTGGGGTATTTATAGGCCCCAACCTAGTTTGAATTCCGAGCTCAAAACTATCAATTCCCGGAATTCCGGGGTCTGACGGTTGCACCGCTTGGCAGAGCTCGAAGACTGAGCCTCTAGGCGATGCCACCTCCTTGACACAGACTTAGCTGGTTTTGCCTAAGTCGTGCGGCACCCTTGCGTGTCCGTCCGCAAAGGTCAGCCTCCCCGAAGCCTCCCATTGTCCCTTAGGACCACCAAAAGAGAGAACGGGTTAGAGAGAACGCCTCAATCGGGATCCACAAGCAAACATCTCCGAAAAACACTTTATAGACAATGCAAATTACAAACAGACTTTACAATCTCTGAACAGTGGCACAACAAAGGGTAAAATGGTCCATTACAGACCGAAAAGCTCTCGAACGTGTCCACATGACACAACCTTTATTTACAAGCCTAAAGAGGCCACCAACCCAACTAACATGGGACTATAAAGCCTTCGACCGCCCCTCTACCTGCTGTACAAGGCATGAACATGCCAAACGACACGGACATACATAAGCATTACATCAAACACCCTGTTTCGAAGTTTGTCCATGATATTCTCCCCCACTTATCCCTTCGACGTCCTCGTCGAAGCCTTTGTGAACATTGCAACTCTTTGCCTTTGCTGAGTCTTCAATCTTCTGCTCCAGCTACAATGCGCCTCTTGGCTCCCAGCTGCTCTTCGCTGCTGTTTTTGAGTAGTCGAACCTTTGATCCGCCATGCTGCTTCAACTCGCCAATGACTCTGACTCTGGTGTGGGGTTGGCTGAGTTGTGTTGATCCTCGTTGAGTCCTGCGGATCCACCAAAATGAAGGAAAAGACCATCCTTACTGCGCCAGTCTCTCAAAATTTCCACATGCTGCTTGAACTGGGTGGATGCTTGTTGGAGCTTTAACGAGCATCGCCTCGCAAACTTCTGAAGTTTTGGGTCCTTCCTCCACAACATCTGCTCATTGACTCTTCTTTCAGTTAGTTGTCACATCCAAGTAGGTTCGCATCACTTCCGCTTTCGATTGGCATTTCATTGGGAAATGAAGCGGACAATCTACTCTCAGTAGCACTGATCACCGTTGGTGAGGATTTGACAACTGTTGTCTTCCATTCTCTTCGAAGGGTCTTTGAACTTGTGCAGAGCTCCTCTGCTGGATAGATAAGAGAATTGGGGTACTCGGTTTCGCCCATTCTCTTAAGAGTTGAGAAGGCAAAGGTTACTTGACTTCGCCCGCCTCCTCGAGGTTGTACTTCATGCATCGAGCTGGTTACTGGCCTTCGCCTGCTCTTTGCTCACACTTCTGAAGCACTTGAAGTGTTTGCACTCCTTGCGTTGAGTTAGCTACTGTGATTCACCTTCTCAATGCCGTTGAACTTCTGGAATGCAGGAAGTTTTCACCCCAACTTGGAGTAATTCTCTGATAGATGAGGTCGCCTCTAGGATTGTACTGTCTTCTCCATCAACCCTACCACCTACTCCACTGAGTAGCAAAGGTACAGCACCGCGTACTGCTTGCTTCGTTCCTTGGTCGTGCACTCTTGCATGACCCGAAGTCCTTCACTAACGGCTATCTTGATGAGAAACTTGTTGACACCGGTCTTACGAAGTTCCTCGGCCTCTGCCCTTCAGCCTTGTCTCGGTACTTGGAGATTGCCTCTGCATGCTCCATCTCCTCGGCCCCTTTCACGACCAAGCGCTCTCCCTCCATGAGAGCAAGGGATCAATAACTTGCACGGAAGTCCCGCCTCTGCGGTACCATGGCACTGCCATGCCCATGGCCCTACTATCCGTCGCCTCGCATCTGCATCCCTTTTCTTCACAATCAGTAGAGATGTCTCCGTGGCACTCCTCTGAGTCCACCTCCATTCTAACTGATGCTTGATTTTGGGTAGCTAAGTCCCTTTGGACTCATCGTCGCTTCCTCGCCCCTTTCGACCCCCTGCTTCAACACCTCTGTGTTCTCCAAGCAGACTGTTTGGTCGATGGAAAGACAGACTGCAACTCCCATGCATGGCCTCTGCCATCACGTTGTAGGGTTTGCACTGATTCTGTTCTCCTTAGCTTCCTTGGTAGCAACGTTCGCTTACTCGACCTTGTCCTCTGACTTGTCGGGCTCCCTTAAGCGAATAAGAGCTCTGGAGTAGTCCAACTCTTCAGTTGCTTCGATCATACCTCTGCATGATCAAGTCCCTCCCATGGAACTCACTGGTACTTGCATTCGAACTTTTCCCTTAGTGGAACACAGCCCCCATATGCTGATGACCAAGATTTTCGTCCGATGCAAAATTCGATGCATGCACGGAAGACCCGCCTCTGTGGTACCATGACCTTCACTCCTTGAATCTATAGCCCTTCTTGCCGTCGTGTTGTTCACCAAAGTGGAGCTCCCAGTAGCTCCCGATCATATCTCCATATGATCTCATCCCTCACGGGACTAAGTCGTGTGTATCGCATTGCCACGAACTGTTCCACCACGATCCGCTGCACCATGTCGCCTCCTGGTGACATCTCCATTGCATTCTGATCCTTGTGGAATAAACTCGAATTGTGAACCCTCCATGTGTGGCCTCTGCCAATACATCGCAGGGTCTCTTCCACCTTCGATTTTGTTCGCTCCTTTGGCAATCGACCTTCATCCACCCACTCTTGGGTTACACCTAGATGAAGCACCACTCTAGGACAGTCCGTCGCCTAGTAGCTCCCGAAGTCCACCGACTTCGCTGTAATTTGTGCACCATTGCTTGGATCCTGGGCCTCTGCCCTTACCAGCACAATCTCCGCTGCGCACCGCTTCCTTCATGGCAACTTGAATGGCAACACTGTGGCATATTCTTCAAGAGTACCTACCTCTGCGTCCTCTTGCCCCGTGCTAAGGCCTTCTGAACCCAACTTCGCCTCTGCAAATTGAGTCGCCTTAGTTCCTCCATCAAATGCTCCTCCGAGATAAGGTGCATGTGCCCAGAAGCTCCCTTCGTCTTTGGCACCATGCAAGATAAGTCCGCTCCGTCAGAATGAAGGACCCATGGAACAACATGATCCTACTCTTGCCTCTGCAAGAGTTCATGTCTTTGACCTCTGTCTAAGGAAAGCACTGTGCTTCTGCTCCATGTTCCAACTTCTCTGCTGGCTCCCTTCATGCGGCTTGGGTACTTCGCCAAGTTACACCCAAGTTGCTCCGCTCCTCGTTTTTGCATTGAGTCGATGGTGGCCCTCGTGCCCACCATTCCACGGGTCAGCCCTCCCTTGAGTCCGATCTCTACATTGACTCCAAGTGTGCCTTCATTTAAGTTGCTTTAGGTCGCTCCCCCACTTGATCTCGCAATGCATCCACCAATGCATTCTCTCGAGCGAGATCATGCGACAACTTCTCGCTGCTTGCTCGATCTATTGAGCTTCGTGGAGTTGTTGTTTGTTAGGTACTCCTCCTCAACATGTGAAGTCCGTCTCACATGATTCCCCCTTTGGAGTGCCGAGACTTATCCCTCCTGGATAACTGTCCCGTTGGAGCAACATCTCTCTTCATTTCGGAGACCACCATCCCCTTGGACTATTCCGATCTGCTGAACAAACTGTGCATTGTTCTGCCTCTTGTAAACGCACTTGCTAGATTGCGCCTCCACGTCAATACAGCCACTGCTGCACCCCTCCAGGCCTAGCAACATGCTGAACTCGTTGCACACTTCAGCCTCCTCCGGGCGTATCCTTCGTATGCCGAAGAGAAAGTTTCAATGCTCCATGGCGCCGAGTCTCGACCGCCTTGGGATGGCCACAAACATTCCATCATCCGCATACAAGCCCATGCATGAGTACCGAATTCTTCGGGTTAGCAATTCCCCTCACCTCTGTGAGCTTTGCACAACTCTTTCGGTCATTGAGCAACTCATTCCACTTTGCATGGTCTCGTCCTTTGCCAAGCGCCTCGCTTGCCTTGAGCACCATCAAGTAAAGTTGTCAACGTTGAGCCGTAGCTCAAACTCAGCCATCCCAACCTTTGTGCGCTCCACATTCTTCCAAGCTTGCTTGTTCTCATGGTGCCTCTTGCGCGAAGGGTTGGCCATTCCTCTGAATGCCAATGTCAGATGCCCGCTCCTCTGAGCGACTCCTTTTCCCTACATCTCCATGCCCGTTTTCCCCCAAACGGTCGCGCGTGTGCTGACTGCCCTCAACGCAGCCCCGCTAGGTCCCCCACGTTTACATGCTAAGTGTTTTTATGAGTGCTTGTCCTGCTCGGATACCATATGACATGGACTTAGCTGGTTTTGCCTAAGTCGTGCGGCACCCTTGCGTGTCCGTCCGCAAAGGTCAGCCTCCCCGAAGCCTCCCATTGTCCCTTAGGACCACCAAAAGAGAGAACGGGTTAGAGAGAACGCCTCAATCGGGATCCACAAGCAAACATCTCCGAAAAACACTTCATAGACAATGCAAATTACAAACAGACTTTACAAGCTCTGAACAGTGGCACAACAAAGGGTAAAATGGTCCATTACAGACCGAAAAGCTCTCGAACGTGTCCACATGACACAACCTTTATTTACAAGCCTAAAGAGGCCACCAACCCAACTAACATGGGACTATTAAGCCTTCGGCCGCCCCTCTACCTGCTGTACAAGGCATGAACATACCAAACGACACGGACATACATAAGCATTACATCAAACACCCTGTTTCGAAGTTTGTCCGTGACATTCTGTCAGGGGCAGTTGTACCTCCTGCTAGAGCTCGGAGACTGAGCTCAGGCGGTGCCATCGCCTGACTAGGGTGGTTGCACCGCCCAGCCAGAGCTCGAAGATCGAGCTCAAGCGGTTGCACCTCTGTTAGAGGCGGTTGCACCGCCCAGCTAGAGCTCGGAGACTGAGCCCTGGGCGGTGCCACCGCTGACCCAGGTGGTGCCACCTCTGGCCAAATAATCTGGGTCCGAATAGGCTGATCCATTAGGCCCAATTTGGGTCTGTTAAGGGCCCAATTGTCCCAAGATTAAGTTAATGGGATCACCTCCCATTTCTAACTTAATCATCGTGCTAACTACGAATTTCTTAAGGCATTTACTGCAACTTGCTCCGGTGCGTCAATCGCTTCTTCCGACGAGCTTCCGGCAAACTTCCAGCGAACATTCGACGAACCTTCGGCGATGCTCCGACGGACTTCCAGCAAACTCCTGGACTTGTAATGATCCACTTGGCGAGTTCCGACGAGCTTCTTTGGCAAGCTCCTGGACTTCTCGGATTTGTTCCTGCAGAACCTCCGACGACCGTCCGGACTTCCGTCGAACTCTCGAACTCCCAACGTGATCATAGTCTTGACTCTGGCGCAACTCCTACTGCATGTCTTACTTTCATTGTAGTTAATCCTGCACATGTAAAATAAAACTTCGATCGAGACAATTAATCCTAAGCAATTAACTAAGTTGTCCAGCATGTCATTGGTCCCTTGACGCTTCGTCCGATTCTTCGGCGCATCGTCCTCTCCTACGACCTATTGTCCAATCGGCCAGTTAACTCCGCAACTCCGATATCCTTGGCATAATACCCACTCTTCTTGGCCCAATGCCCGAGTCCATGACCCGAAGCCTTCTGTCGATACGTCGACCGATCCACCAGCCCAACGTCCAATCTTCTGACATGTTCCTCCGGCACAACATGATTTTGTTAGGATCGGAGCGGCACTAAGAGGGGGGGGTGAATTAGTGCAGCGGATTAAAACTTCGGTTTTGATAAATCTTTCGTACGATGAAAAGCAATATCAATGGAAACCGATTTTAGAAGCTTGATAACTTAGAAACGTATGGAAGTGTAGTAACTAAGTAGAGAAGTTTGTAGTATGTAAATGGCAAGAGTAGGATGCAAACCAGATAACGCAGCAGTTTTTAATGTGGTTCGGTCAAAATGACCTACATCCACTTGTGAGGCCTTCTTCGAAGAGGCTTCCAACTTCCACTAGCAAATTTCTTGTAGGGGAAGGACTAATACCCCTCTTACAACCTTTACAAGTGGTTCACACTCTTACAATTCTTTTCAACAAGATAGGAGGAGGTGAACACTTAAGCAATATGAAAAACAAGGCTTGCAAAGACTATTCTAAGGATCTTAACTCAAACTATTGCTTTTCAAAAGGTTGTGATCTCAGCTGAGATTTGAGGGGTATTTATAGGCCTCAAGAGGATTCAAATTTGGGCTCCAAAATTTGAATTCTCTTTGGTTCCCGATGCTGGCGGTGCCACCGCCCAACCAAGCGGTGCCACCGCCCAGTCCAAGTGGTGCCACCGCCTACACTATTTCAGCTCACTGGTTGGGCTCCAAAATTGGTCCAAACCAGTCCGAACTAGAGCCCAATTGGCCCCTACTTGGTTTATAGGATTAACACCTAATCCTAACTCTAAGTAATGTGCTAACTATGAATTTAAAGACATTTTCTAAGCTATTACAAAGTCCGTAAGTCAAGACTTCTTCTAGCGAGCTTCCGGCGAACTTTCGACGGTTTTCCGATAAACTCTCGGAAACCATTCTGCGGACTCCCGGCAAGCTCCTAGACTTCACGATTTGATCTTGACGAGTTCCAACGAGCTTCTTCGACAAGCTCCGATCTTTCTCGGTGAGCTCCGCGAACTTCCAACGAACCTTCCGGCGAGCTTCCGAAAAACCCTTCGGCAAGCTCCCTACTCATTCTCGGCTAGTTCCGGCAGCATTCCCGACGAACCTTCGGACTTCCATCGAACTCTCGAACTCGCAATGAATCCTTCGTGCTTGACTCCAACACTTTGTTTTGCTTTATGTCTTTGTCGTTATCGTAGTTAATCCTGCACACACAAGCTAAAACTCTACTCCGATCTAGACAATTATTACAACGCGAATTGACATTCTATTGCCCGGCACGTCATTGGCTGGCGTTTCGTTCGATTCTTCAGTGCATCGTCCTTTCTTGCGGCTTGTTGCCCAATCGGTGGTTGACCTTCGCAACCCCGATATCCTTGGCGTAATTTCGCTCTCCTTGGCCCGATGCCCGACGTCCAAAGCGTTCTGCCATCCAATATCCTGACGTGATCTCCTCCGGCGCAACGTCAATTCCTCCTACGTCAATTGTCTCATCCTGATCGAAGCATCCTATGTTACTCAAAACACAGATTAAATTATAAACACATATCAAGTGGTTTCATCATCAAAATACGCGATATAATAATCTCCCCCTTTTTTATGATGACAACCACTTGATGATGGAGTTAACCTTAACTCCCGAAGTTTAAACAAACTCCCCCTATCAATATGGCTTATTGATAGAAACTCTTGGATTCAAGAATCCACGCAATATGTCATCATAAACTTATGCATAACATGTCATGTCATCATACTTCTCCCCCTTTGTCATCAACAAAAAGGAGAAGTTCCTACTCTTATGTGTTTAGAGATAAAAAGTTCCATACATTGCATGAAAAACATAATATCAAATTTTATCATCATGCAATCTAGCAGTTAAAGATGTGTAAGTTTAGCATGTTTGCTTTTCTTGAGATAACAACTAATTGCTTCTCTTTAGACTACAAGCTAGCAATTTTCATGATATGCAAGTTGCAAGCTAGCAAATTTTTGCTTCCTTTGCAATGTTTGAGCTAGCAATTTTGCTTCCGTAACAAGTTAGCATGTTTTGTATTTTGAGATAGGCAAGATAGCACATTTGCCTTTTTTGTGATAGAAACTTTTTTGAGATAGTGATCTTAGCAAATTTTACATCATGCAAGGTATCAAATTTTTGTGATGTTCAAGATAGTAAGTTCTTTCTTCTCTTTTGAGAAGTGCTATTTTCGCTTCCTTTATAAAGGGCAAGCTAGCAAAGTGTTTGAAAAAGTGAGAAATTTTACAACATACAAGCTAGCAAAAATTTCGAAAGCAAATACAAGATAGCTTTCTTGTTGAAGTGTGTAAGCTATCGATTCTTGCTTCCTATTGTAATGTGCAGGTTGCAAGTCTTGCTTCTTGAGATAGGCAAGATAGTGATGTTTAAGAAGATAACTTTTGCTTCTTGAAATAAGCAAGTTAGTAATCTTTGCTACTTAAGATAGGCAAGCTAGCAATCAAGTTTTTGCATATTCTTGACTTGTGCAAGCTAGCTATCTCCCCCTTTGTCATTGTCAAAAAGAAGGGAAGACCCTTTACATCAATTATGACAAAGGTAAGTATCAATATTATTTATACATTATTATATTTTCAAATTAAAACATGCACTATTTCAAAAACCTTATATTTCATTCATACACGATATTGAATAAATCAATCAACATTATGAGCATATCATACATGATACATCATTTTGGAAATAAATCATAGCATTTATCAATATTTTGATCATGATACCAAGCATTCATCATTTTGAGCATTAATGATACACATTATATGCATATATCATCACAATAAAAAGCAATTGCGTGTATAATTTCAAATCATAAATGTTTCAAATAATGATGGTATCAATTTTGTCAAATTATATCCTACCATGTTCATAACTTTTCATTTGTATGCATCAAAATAATATCAAAAGTATTTTATACATAATACAAAATCATCATTTATAATTACATCAATATTCTAATCATTATTTCAATCTACACATCATGATAATAATAAATTTGCACTATAGACAATCTCATGTTTTATCATTCAAGCTAGCGTATATTTTTGCAATTAGCTAGCTATCAAATTCCTTTTTCTTTTATAACAGTGATTCAATCATATCAAGGCATTTGTATCATAGATACAAAGAAATCATATCATCATAGATAAGACCATATAAATACCAACAGACATGATTTATTTCAACAGTTCTCTTTTATTTTTATAAATATCAAAAAGAAATGTAGGATATCAAATGTTATAGTACCTTGATTCTTGCATAAGAAGTCATAAGTTATAAATTTCAAAAAATCAAGATAAGTCTTATTCAAATTCAAATCGTCAAATCAAAATCATTTTCAAGAGATTCATAAAAAAAAACATAGATAGATTTTTTAATCTCTCAATTCTTTATGAATCATAAAAATTATAATTCCAAAAAAATCATGATTCATTTCAAAAATTTTCTTCTTTAGTAAACAATAAGAAGAAACATGGGAGTTCAAAGAACAAGATCTGATTCACAATAAAATTTCATGTATGAGAAATCAAGATGATGATTCATAAAGAATATCACAAGTTACATTCAAGAGAAAAGTCATCATTCATTTTCAAATCATTCAATTTATTAAATCAACATTTCTTGGGTATGCATGATATCAAAACATGGTTTCAAATCTTCAACATATAACATGCATGAATTCAAAAATCGAAAGGAGAAGGGAAGAATTCAAAGGTACACAGATCTAAGTCATGAATCAAAAATTTCATGAATCATTTCGACAAATCTCCTTTTAAATAATCGAGATGATCAACAAGGGAAATATCATGTTATTCTAAGAAATCAAGATCATGATTTTGATAAAACTCATCTCAAATTCAAATCACCAAAATCATTTTTATGGTTCACAAAATTCGTAACATAAGTAGATTCATGATTTCATTGATAATATATTTTTCCTTTTTTTTATGTATTTCATTTTAAGTGATTGATTTCATGTTAGCATGCTTTTTCATTTATGTTAAATAAAAACATGCATCAACGTTTAGGATCGAAAAATTAATTTCATCATAAAACCATCGAGATCAATAGATTCTCAAAAATGAATTGTTAGGATCAAGAAAATCCGAAAATAAAATTTAACACTTTCATGCATTCGAATATAGTTTTGCTATAGATTTTCAAATTCAATCATGAAGTTAAAACATGCTCATGATCATGAAAATTTTTGTATCCAAAACACATAATTTCCAACATATTATTAAGGCATGTAATAGTGTAAAATCATCAAGATACACATGCATGGATTAATCCTAAGCATTATCACATATCATATAATTATCATCCCTAATGTTGCATACATCATTCAACATTTCAAAACATAACATGCATGAAACCTTAGCAATATACTTTTCATGATCAAATTTTTAATTTTTCAAAGATGCTAAAAAGAAAAATAGGATATAATTTTTGAAAAATAATTTTTTTATTTCCTATTCCTACTATCTAAATTAAGCACTCATGAAAAACTTCAAGTAATTTCAAAATAATTCAAGAGAGTTGAGTTACTTACCTTGTAGTCGAAGCCCGTCAAAGCCCAATTCGCCGTTTCACCTTTGGAAGTTCTTGATTCATCCTTGGGTGCCTTCCTTTTCTTTGGCCTCTTCCTCCATTCAAGTTCATTGTTTATTTTAGATTTTTGTTTAATGAACTTATTAAGAGTTGGTGTTCGAAGTTCAAGTTCATCATTGTCCTCATCACTTGAGTCATAACTCAAGTGGTATTCATTTGTCCAGAGTTCCAAATCCTTCCTGTTCTTTGGAAGGCGGTTCAAGTGTTGATTGTGTTCATCATGTGCATTGCGCACCATTTCATATGTCATCAATGAGCCGATAAGTTCTTCAAGTGGAAAAATATTTAAATCTTTTGTTTCTTGTATTACCGTTACTTTTGATTCCCAAGCTTTAGAAAGTGATCGTAAAACTTTACTAACAAGTTCAAAATTCGAGAAACATTTGCCAAGAGCTTATAAACCATTGACGACATCCGTAAAACGGGTGTACATGTCAACAATGATTTCGTTCGGCTTCATTCGAAAAAGCTCGAAATCATGTATTAAAATGTTAACTTTCGAGTCTTTGACTCTACTAGTTCCCTCGTGCGTGATTTCAAGTGTTCGCCAAATATCAAAAGCTGTTTCACACGTTGAAATCCGATTGAACTCATTTTTGTCCAAAGCACAAAATAAGGCATTCATAGCCTTTGCGTTTAAAGAAAAATACTTCTTCTCCAAATCCGACCATTCGTTCATTGGTTTAGAGGGAAGTTGAAAACCGTTTTCAATGATATTCCATAAATCCAAATTCATAGAAATCAAGAAAACTCTCATTCGAGTTTTCCAATAAGTGTAGTCCAATTCGTTAAACAACGGTGGACGAAAAACCGATAAGCCCTCTTGAAATCCATGAAGAGCCATTTCTCTCGGGTGTAAATTTGAAATGAGAAATATCGGGCTCTGATACCAATTGTTAGGATCGGAGCGGCACTAAGAGGGGGGGGGGGTGAATTAGTGTAGTGGATTAAAACTTCGGTTTTGATAAATCTTTCGTACGATGAAAAGCAATATCAATGGAAACCGATTTTAGAAGCTTGATAACTTAGAAACGTATGGAAGCGTAGTAACTAAGTAGAGAAGTTTGCAGTATGTAAATGGCAAGAGTAGGATGCAAACCAGATAACGCAGCAGTTTTTAAAGTGGTTCGGTCAAAATGACCTACATCCACTTACGAGGCCTTCTTCGAAGAGGCTTCCAACTTCCACTAGCAAATTTCTTGTAGGGGAAGGACTAATACCCCTCTTACAACCTTTACAAGTGGTTCACACTTTTACAATTCTTTTCAACAAGATGGGAGGAGGTGAACACTTAAGCAATATGAAAAACAAGGCTTGCAAAGACTATTCTAAGGATCTTAACTCAAACTATTGCTTTTCAAAAGGTTGTGATCTCAGCTGAGATTTGAGGGGTATTTATAGGCCTCAAGAGGATTCAAATTTAGGCTCCAAAATTTGAATTCTCTTTGGTTTCCGATGCTGGCGGTGCCACCGCCCAGCCAAGCGGTGCCACCGCCTAGCTCTCGGGTGCTGGGCGGTGCCACCGCCTGGCTCTTGGGTTCTAAGCGGTGCCACCGCCTACACTATTTCAGCTCACTGGTTGGGCTCCAAAATTGGCCCAAACTAGTCCGAACTAGAGCCCAATTGGCCCCTACTTGGTTTATAGGATTAACACCTAATCCTAACCCTAAGTAACATGCTAACTACGTATTTAAAGACATTTTCTAAGCTATTACAAAGTCCGTAAGTCAAGACTTCTTCCAGCGAGCTTCCGGCGAACTTCCGACAGTTTCCCTGATAAACTCTCGGAAACCATTCTATGGACTCCCGGCAAGCTCCTAGACTTCACGATTTGATCTTAACGAGTTCTAACGAGCTTCTTTGACAAGTTCCGATCTTTCTCGGTGAGCTCCGCGAACTTCCAACGAACCTTCCGGCGAGTTTCCGAAAAACCCTTCGGCAAGCTCCCTACTCATTCTCGGCTAGTTCCGGCAGCATTCCCGACGAACCTTCGGACTTCCGTCGAACTCTCGAACTTACAATGAATCCTTCGTGCTTGACTCCGACACTTTGTTTTACTTTATGTCTTTGTCGTTATCGTAGTTAATCCTGCACACACAAGCTAAAACTCTACTCCGATCTAGACAATTATTACAACGCGAATTGACATTCTGTTGCCTGGCATGTCATTGGTTGGCGTTTCGTTCGATTCTTCAGTGCATCGTCCTTTCTTGCGGCTTGTTGCCCAATCGGTGGTTGACCTCCGCAACCCCGATATCCTTGGCGCAATTTTGCTCTCCTTGGCCTGATGCCCTATGTCCGAAACGTTCTGCCATCCAATATCCTGACGTGATCTCCTCCGGCGCAACGTCAATTCCTCCTGCGTCAATTGTCTCATCCTGATCGAAGCATCTTGCGTTACTCAAAACACAGATTAAATCATAAACACATATCAAGTGGTTTTATCATCAAAATACGAGATATAACAGATTTTTCCTGCTTTAATTATCTCATCCTGATCAGAGCATCCTACGTCACTCAAAACACAGATTAAAACATAAACATATATCAAGTGGTTTATCATCAAAATACGAGATTCAATAGTACCTAGGGTTGGTATATTATTTTGTTCCATAGTAGTGTCATGTGAGTACTTGTGAGGATTTTTAATCGCGATAGACCACCTTGGATACTTTATCATGTAACCGTTTAGTGTTTGAGAAGTCTATATTTATAATTTGTATTGTCTATCATGTGTTTATCAAAATGGATACTTGTGGATTCCTAGTTAAATGTTAAATCTAACCCGTCTTCTTTTTTGTAGATCCTTAAGAGACCATAAAAGGTTTCAAGGGGGCTGACCCTTTACGGATGGACAAACAAGGGGGTCGCACGACTTAGACAAAACTAGCTAAGTCCATAATAACTGATATTATAGTAGGATAAGTACACTTAGAAACACTTGGCATGCAAATGTGGGAGACCTAGTGGGTCTACGTTGAGGGTTGTAAGCATGCACGACTATTTGGGAGAAATGAGCATTAAGATATAAGAAAAAGATTTACTTAGAGGAGCGGGTAATTGATATTAGCATTTAGAGGAATGACTAACCCTTTGCACGAGAGATACTACGATGAAAAATGAGTTAGAAAAAACATGTAGCACACAAAATTATGTAAAGCTCATAGAGATAAGGGAAATTGCTAACTCAAAGAATTAAGTACTCATTCAAAGGCTTATATATGAACAATGGACTATCTATGGCCATCCCAAGATGATTGAAACTCGATGCCATGGAGCATTAAAGGTTTATCTTTGGCATATGAAGGGTATGTTCATAGGAAGCTGAAGTGTGGTGTAAGTTTAGCATGTTGCTAGGCTTTAAGGGGAGTAGCAAGGGCTATATTAGCGAAAAGTCACAATCTAGCAAGTGCATTTATGGGGGTAAAACAATATATAATTTGTTCAACAAGACGAAGTAGTCCAAGGTGATGGTGATCTTTGAAACTTTTAGAGAGAAGAATGCGAAGAGAAAAAATATTTCAACAAGAGAAATATCCAAGAGAGATAAGTTCCGATTCTCCAAAGTAAAAATTATGTGCAAGAGACCACATATGTTGAGGGGTACCTTAAGGCAATAACTCCATAAAAGCTATTGGGAAATCGTGGGTTGGCATCTCATGCGCAGTGAAAAATAAAAACAAAACCAGATTTCCCAAAGTATAGTATTTAGTTGTGCGACGATTGGTGCGCGAGAAAATCGTAAAATTGAAAACCGCATGTATCATGTTAGAAGTGTTACACAGGGAGATTATATATCTATAAAATTTTAAGATCCGATGGAGTAGATGAAGGAAACTCACGTACTCCTTTCTAGTAGTGATCACATCGAATAAAGTTCTAAACATGTTTAATGTAATACTTATGTATGTCCGTGTCTTTCTGTTTGTTCATGCTTTGCACAATATATAGAGGAATGGTCGAAGGCTTAACAGCCCCATTTTAGTTGGGTTTGGTGACCTTTGTAAATAAAGGTTGTGTCTTGTAGACAATTGTGAGAGATATTCGGTCTGTAGTGGACCATTTTGACCCTTTGTTGTGCAACCATTCAGAGCTTGTAAAGTCTATTTGTAATTTGCATTGTCTATGAAGTGTTTTCGGAAATGTTTGCTTGTGGATCCTAAGTGAGGTACTTTCTCTAACCTATTTTCTCTTGTATAGGTTCTAAGGGACCATAGGAGGTCTCAGGGAGGCTGACCTTTGCGGATGGATACGTAAGGGTGCCACATGACTTAGGCAAAACCAACTAAGTCCGTGACAGATGGTATCAGAGCGGGATAAGCACTCATAAAAACACTTAGCATGCAAATGTGGGGGACCTAGCGAGGCTATGTTGAGGGTAGTCAGCACACGCGTGACCGTTTGGGGAAAAACGGGCATGAAGATATAGGGAAAAGGAGTCGCTCGGAGGAGTGGGCATTTGAGATTGACATTCAGAGGAATGGCCAAACTTTTGTGCAAGAGGCATCATGAGAACAAGTAAGCTTGGAAGAATGCATAGCGCACAAAGGTTGGGATGGCTGAGTTCGAGCGACGACTCAACATTAACAACTATATTTGATGGTGCTCAAGGCAAGCGAAGTGCTTGGTAAAGGATGAGACCATGCAAGATGGAATAAGTTGCTTAATGATCAAAAGAGTTGTGCAAAGCTCACAAAGGTAAAGGGAATTGCTAACTCGAAGAATTCGGTACTTATGCATGGGCTTGTATGTGGACGATGGAATATTCGCGGCCATCCCAAGGCGACTGAAAGTCGGCGCCATGGAGCATTGAAACTTTCTCTTCAGCATGTGAAGGATACGTCCGTAGGAGGTTGAAGTGTATAGTGAGTTCAGCATGTTGCTAGGCCTTGAGTGGTGTAGCGAGGGCTGTATTGACATGGAGTCGCAATCTAGCAAGTACGTTTGTAGAAGGCAGAACAATGCATAGTTTGTTTAGCAAATCGGAGTAGTCCAAGGGGATGTTTATCTTAGAAACTTTCAGAGAGAAAGAAGTGAAGAGAGATATTGCTCTAATGGGATAGATATCCAGGAGGGATAGGTCCCGGTTCTCTAGAGGGAGAATCATGTGCAATAGACTGCACATGTTAAGGAGGAGTACCTCAAAAACAATAACTCCACGAAGCTCAATGGACAAAGCAAGCGGCGAGGAGTCGTCGTATGATCTCGCTTGAGAGAATGCATTGATGGATACATTGCGAGATCAAGTGGGGGAGCGACCCAAAGAAAAATAAATGAAGGCACACTTAGAGTCGATATGGAGATCAGACTCAAGGGAGGGCTAACTCATGAAATGGTGGGCGCGAGGGCCACCATCAACTTAATGAGAAAAAAAAAAAAGAGGAACAGAGCAACTTGGGTGTAACTTAGCAAAGTACCCAAGTCGCATGAAGGGAGCCGACATAGAAGATGGAACATGGAGCGGAGGCACAAAGCTTTCCATAGACAAAAGTCAAGGATATGGACTCTTGCAGAGGCAAGAGCAGGTTTATGTTGTTCTATGGGTCCTTCATTCTAATGGAGTGGACTCATCTTACATGGTGCCAAAGACGAACGGAGCTTCTGGGCACATGCACCTTATCTCGGAGAAGCATTTGATGGAGAAACTAAGGCGACTCAACTTGCGGAGGCGAAGTTAGGTTCAGAAGGCCTTGGCATGAGGCAAGAGGACGCAAAGGCATATACTCTTGAAGAATATGCCACAATGTTGCCATTCAAGTTGCCATGAAGGAAGCAGTGCACAGCGGAGATTATGCTGGTAGGGGCAGAGGCCCAAGATCCAGACAATGGTGCACTAATTGTAGTGAAGTCAGTGAACTTCGGGAGCTACTAGGCGATGGACTGTCCTAGAGCAGTGCTTCATCTAGGTGTGACCTAAGAGCGGGTGGATGAAGGTCGATTGCCAATAGAGCGAACAAAATCGAAGGTGGAAGAGACCCTGCGATGTATTGGCCGAGGCCACACATGGAGAGATCACAATTTGAGTTCATCCCACAAGGATTAGAATGCAATGGAGATATCACCAAGAGGTGACATGGTGCAGCGGATGGTAGTGAAATAGTTTGTGGCAATGTGATACACACGAAGATAGTCCCGTGAGGGACTATATCATACGAAGGTATAATCAGGAGCTACTGGAAGCTCCACTTTGGTGAACAACACGATGGCAAGAAGGGCTATGGATTCAAGGAGTGAAGGCCATGGTACCACAAAGGCGGGTCTTCCGTGCATGCATTGAGTTTTGCATTGGATGAAAGCCTTGGTTATCAGCATATAGGGGCTATGTTCTACCAAGGGAAAAGTTTGAATGCAAGTACTAGTGAGTCCCATGGGAGGGGCTTGATCATGCAGAGGTATGACCGAAGCTGCTAAAGAGTTGGACTGCTCTAGAGCCTATATTTGTTGAATCTCAGATTTTGATGATAAATTCAATTGATGAGTTAATTGATCTAATCCATATTATTGAGTTAAGTGTGCAGGATTAACTACGATAACCAGAAAACACAAAGCAAGTGTTGAATCTCGTATTTTGATGATGAAACTACTTGATATATGTTTATGATTTAATCTACGTTTTGAGTGACGCAGGATGCTTCGATCATGATGAGACAATTAAAGCAGGAAAATCATGTTGTGCCGGAAGAACATGTCAGAAGATTGGACGTCGGGACGGTGGATCGGTCGACGTATCGACAGAAGGCTTCGGGCCGTGGACTCGAGCATCGGGCCAAGAAGAGCGGGTATTGTGCCAAGGATATCGGAGTTGCGGAGTCAACTGGCCGATTGGGCAATAGGCTGTAGGAGAGGACGATGCGCCGAAGAATCGGGCGAAGCGTCGAGGGACCAATGACATGCCGGACAACTTGGTTAATTGCTTAGGATTAATTGTCTCGATCGAAGTTTTGTTTTAAGTGTGCTGGATTAACTACGATAGAAGAAAGACATGCAGTAGGAGTTACGCCGGAGTCAAGACAATGATCACGTTGGGAGTTCGAGAGTTCGACGGAAGTTCGGACAGTCGTCGGAGGTTCTAGCGGGAGGTGCTCCCATTAACTTAATCTTGGGGCAATTGGGCCCCTGAAAAACCCAAATTGGGCCGACGGAAGTTCGGACAGTTGACGGAAATGGGAGGTGATCCCATTAACTTAATCTTGGGGCAATTGGGCCCCTGAAAAACCCAAATTGGGCCGAATGGATCAACCCATTCGGACCCTGATTTCTAGTGGGAGGTGCAACCGCCCAAGCCAGGAGGTAGCACCGCCTGGGCTAAGTCTCCGAGTGAGACTGGGTGGTGCAACCGCCCCAGCCAGGAGGTGGCACCGCCTGGGCTTAGTCTCTGAGCGAGACTGGGCGGTGCAACCTCCCCTGACAGGAGGTGGCACCGCTTGGGCTCGGTCTCCGAGCACTGGCTGAGTGGTGCAACCGCCTCAGTCAGGAGGTTGCACCGCCTGAGCTCGGTCTTCGAGCTCTGGCAGGAGGTGCAACCGCCCCTGACAGGAGGTGGCACCGCCTAGAGGCTCAGTCTTCGAGCTCTGCTAGGCGGTGCAACCGCCTGATCCCGGAATTCCGGGAATTGACATTTTTGAGCTCCAAATTTGAATTGGGTTGGGGCCTATAAATACCCCACCCATTCAGCACTGAAAGGGCATGAACTTACATCAAAATCTTGATCTTTTTCTGTGATTCTTAGAGCTCAAAATTATTGTAAAGGCCAAAAGTTCTTCTCCCTCTTTTCTTCCAAGTTCTGAGTTGTAAAGAGAGGAGAGAAAATTCTGTAAGGGTTGTCTCCTAAGCCCGTCAAAAGGAGTGAAACTGTAAAAGGGTGGTTGGCCTTCGCCTATTGAAGGAAGGCCTCTAGTTGACGTCAGTGACCTCGTCGGTGGAGGAAGCCAAAAGTGGAGTAGGTCCAGATTGACCGAACCACTCTAAATCTCGGTTTGCATTTACTTTGAGCATATTATCTTTACTGCAAACCTCCTCTAATGCTTACTGCTTTCTGCGCATATACGATCGGGTTTCAAGCTTTGCACTTTCTGAATCAGCGTTTAGACGTAAATCTATTTTCTCGTACGATCATCATATTTCAGTTTGCGTTTACATTTTGATTTCTATCTTAACTACAAACTGCCTTTATATCCTTGCTTAACCTGCATCTCGCCTAATCAAGTGATTTATGAATCAGCATTTAGATGTAAATTAGTTTCTTCGTACGAATGTCGTATTTCAGTTTGCACTTATATTCTGGTTTTCATCATAACTACAAACTGCCTTCATAGATTGACTTTAACGTCATCTCGCTTGATCTTAAGTTAAAGTAATCTTAGAATCGGCTTTCACACCAAAATCGTTTTTATCGTTCGAACGTTTTCTGATCGTCAAAAGATTTCCGCTGCACTAATTCACCCCCCCTATTAGTGCTCTTGATCCTAACAGCAAGAATACCAGAGTCAAGTTCGATGGACGTTTAATAGTCCAAAGAATCATCGGAGATGTTGTCGGAACCAATCGAGAAGAAATCGGGAACCTGTCGAAATTTTTAGAAGTTCGCCGAAGAGATCGTCGGAGGTTCACGGAGATCACCGAGAAGGCTCGGCTACTCGTTAAAGTCATCACAAGATCGGGAGCTTGCTGGGAGTCCGTAGGAAGAAGTTCGTCGAAAAGCTCGCCGGAACAAGACTCGACGTTCACGGTTGAAAACTTGCTTAGGATGTTTTTAGTTATGTAGTTCAGTTGTAATTAGGATTAGGATTAAGAGATAATCCTATATCCTGGTTAGGGGCCAACTAGGCCCAAAATTAGATTTGGTTTGGGCTAAATTTAAAGCCCAACCAATGAACCGGAGAGCCAGGCGGTGGCACCACCCAGCACCCGAGAGTTGGGCAGTGGCACCGCTTGGCTAGGCGGTGGCACCGCTAGTCCACTGTCAGTGTCAGACATCGACAGGCCATGGCACCGCCAGGATCAGGAACCAAAGAGAATTCAAATTTTGGAGCCCAAATTTGAATCCTGTTGAGGCCTATAAATACCCCTCAAATCTCAGCTGAGATCATAACTTTTTGAGAAGCAATTGATTGAGAGAAAGGTCTTAAAAAAGTCTTAACAAGTCTTGTTTTCAATTTGCTAGTGTTCACCTCCTTCTTTCTTGCTGAAAATCTGTAAGAGAGTGAACTGCTTGTAAAAAGTTGTAAGAGGGGTATTTACCCTTTCCCTTCAAGAGATTTGCTAGTGGAAGGTGGGAGCCTCATCGAAGAGGGTCCTCGCAAGTGGATGTAGGTCATTTGACCGAACCACTTTAAAATCGGTGTGATCTCTGGTTTGCATTTACTTATTGTCATTTATATTACTGCAAACCATTTGCACTTTAATGCTCTACTTCTTTGTCTCCTTCTTACGTATCCCTTCAAGTTAAAATGCAATCGAAACGGTTTCAAACGAAACGTTGCTTTTATCGTACGAAGTTTCCGAAAGTGTTTAAATCGTCAAAAGTTTATCGTACTTTACCGCTGCACTAATTCACCCCCCCCCCCCCTCTTAGTGCCGCTCCGATCCTAACAATTGGTATCAGAGCTAGGCTCACTCTCATATTTGGTTTGATACCCAAGAGAGATGGCTTACTCCGGCATACATGAGGGTCATTCTATCACACGTCCACCCTTGTTTAATGTGTCGGATTATACTTATTGGAAGACTCGTATGAGGATCTTCCTCATTTCCATGGATTTCGAGCTTTGGACTATTGTTGAAAATGGATTTCAAAAATCTTCTCTTCCGATGAGCGAATGGAATGAATCGGAGAAGAAGGTTTTTGCTTTAAACGCAAAGGCTACGAATGCCTTGTTTTGTGCACTAGACAAAAATGAATTTAATCGTGTTTTAATTTGTGATTCGGCTTTTGATATTTGGAGAACTCTTGAGGTCACTCATGAAGGCAATAGCCGAGTGAAAGAGCCCAAAATCAACATCCTTGTACACTCTTACGAACTTTTCCGAATGAAACCAAGTGAGTCCATCGGAGACATATACACCCGGTTCATGGATGTCATCAATGGACTCAAAGCTCTTGGTAAAGATTTTACTAACTTTGAACTAGTAACTAAAATATTAAAATCCCTCCCTAAAAGTTGGGATTCAAAAGTTATAGCAATTCAAGAGGCCAAAGACCTTAAAACATTCCCTCTTGAAAAACTTATTGGGTCTCTAATGACCTATGAAATGACATGTCAAGCTCATGACGAGCTCGAGAACCCCCTTCCAAAGAACAGGAAGGATATGTCACTCACATCACAAGAAGACCACTTGAAAGGAACATCAAGTGATGAGGACAGTGACAATGACATTGCACTTTTGACTAAAAAATTTAAAAAATATTTAAGAAAGAATAAATTTAAAAATAATACAAAAAATAAATTCGAACACAAGAAGGACCAAGTGATTTGCTATGAGTGCAAAAAACTGGGACACTACAAGAACGATTGTCCTCAAGCCAAAAAGAGAACATCAAAGAAGAAGGCGCTCAAGGCAACGTGGGATGATTCAAGCGCGTCCGAAGAAGAGGAGTCCAACACCGAGCAAGTTGCTCATTACGCCCTAATGGCCATCGGAGAAGAGGTAACGGATTTAATTCATGCAGATTTACCTTATCATGAATTATTAAATGCTTTCCATGAGTTATTTGATGAATGTAAGACAATTAGTAGAAAATACAAATTGCTAAAAAAGGAGCATGATAGTCTCACTTGTGATATCGATAAATTAAAAACTGAATATCATGATAGTTTAGCTCCATGTATAAAATGCCATGATCTAGAATCTCTCCAAAAGGAGAACTTGCTACTTAAGGACACCTTGAAGAAATTCGAGGTTGGTAGTAAATTTTTGAATATGATCCTTACAAATAAGGGTCACGTTCCTAAAAGAAGTGGAATCGGATTTGTGAAAAGTCCTCACCAAAATCCAACCACCTTCATTAAAGGCCCCGTCTTACATGTTCGGCACCAAAGCAATTGCAACTTTTGTGGCAAATATGGACATAAAACTTATAAATGTCCATTCAAGAAAATTAGTCCGAACAAACTAATTTGGGTTCCTAAAGGAACCATGATCAATTCTATGCAATATGATGAACAAGTTAAATCGGTTTTTAAGGCACCCAAAAGAAAATGAGTACCTAAAAATAATCCCTTCTTGTAGAAACATACACCATCACAAGCTAGGAGCAAGAGATGGTATCTAGATAGTGGATGCTCAAGACATATGACTGGAGATCCATCTCATTTCTCTATGCTCACTAGCAAAGAAGAAGGGTACGTCACCTTCGGAGACAACAACCAAGGCAAAATCATTGGCAAGGGAACCATAGGTAACAAATTAAAATTTTCTATTGATGATGTCTTACTAGTTGATGGATTGAAACATAATCTCTTGAGTTTTAGTCAATTATGCGATAAAGGTTATAGCGTTAGATTTGAATCAAATGTGTGTATTATTGAAAAACCAAATAATAATATAACTATGATTGCATTAAAACAAAATAATGTCTACACCATCAACCTTGATGAACTGAGTAATGAAATGTGCTTCTCTGCTTTAAATGATGATGCTTGGCTTTGGCATAGAAGACTAGGCCATGCAAGCATGAAACTAATATCTAAGATCTCATCTAGAGAATTAGTGCGAGGAATTCCAAATATAAAGTTTATTAAGGACAAAGTATGCGATGCATGTCAACTAGGTAAACAAATAAAAACTAGTTTCAAACCAAAAACTCAAATTAGCACCACTAGACCATTACAATTGATTCATTTGGACTTATTTGGACCAATTGACACGACAAGTCTAGGAGGAAGCAAATATACGTTTGTAATTGTGGATGACTATACTAGATACACTTGGACCTGTTTCTTAGCTCACAAAAGTGATTGTTTCAAGTGTTTCTCTAAATTTTGTAAACTCACTCAAAACGAAAAAGGTTTCATGATTTCATTAATTCGGAGTGATCACGGTGGCGAATTTCAAAACCGTGACTTTCAAAATTTTTGTGAAGTTAATGGATACAATCACAACTTCTCCACTCCGAGGAATCCCCAACAAAATGGAGTAGTTGAAAGAAAAAATAGAAACCTACAAGAAATGGCAAGAACGATGTTAAATGAACATAGTCTACCCAAGTATTTTTGGGCCGAAGTCGTAAATACGACTTGCTACATCATGAATAGGGTCCTAATAAGACCATCCCTATCAAAAACTCCCTATGAATTATGGAATAACAAAAAACCAAATATTTCCTATTTTAAAATTTTCGGTTGTAAATGCTTTATTTTGAATGAAAGGGATGCCTTAGGAAAATTTGATGTTAAATCCGATGAAGGCATCTTTCTTGGTTACTCTTCCGTTTCTAAGGCTTTTCGGGTTTTTCACAAAAGAACCTTAGTAATAGAAGAGTCTATTCATGTAGTTTTTAATGAAATTTCTAATTTAAAGAAAAATGATTTTGATGATGATCTTGGTTTTGATAATTTGAATTTAAATGAACTCCCTCCTCAAAATAGCAACTTGGATGCACCTTCTTCTAAAATTTCCTTACCCAAGGAATGGAAGTATATAGATGCTCATCCAAAGGAGCTAATTATAGAAGATACATCAAAAGGGGTTCAAACTCGTTCCTCTTTCACTACTTATAACGATGGAAGGCCACGTGGGTCAATCTAATTGCCTCACGTTTACCGACTTAATATTATCGAGAGATGTTTCTATGATTTGGTCTCCTAATATGACATGTCACACATATACATATTTAATATATATCTACATCGCATGCAAATATATATACATATCTAGTATATGTAAAAGCAATCACACCAGATGATCATGGATCACAACCTAATGTGATTAGGCCCGAGCCAGTAGGCCTAATCACTCACATCAAGATCTATGTGTGCAACGGTGCATCTCCATGCCCTGTGATCGTCCATCTCGTCCTTGTCGGTTCCGTCGACATCTTGATGCATCTTCATGCATCGCGATCGTCCGTCTCGTGGGTCCCGCTATCGCATCCACGCTCCCGTTGCGCCTCCTCATGTGATTACAACTTAATCATAGGCACGCAGGCCCGACAATAAACGAGAAATATAATGGAGGCTCGCAGACCTCAATAATAATAATCACAAATACACACATCACACGGTCCATGATCATCCGTCCACACATCATACATCACATGTATAAATAATCATCATCATGTAGAACTACTAGATAATAATAAAAAATAATAATCAACTAAACATTTTAATTAATTAGTATTTTATGAAATCAGGGACATATAGGAAATTTCTGAATTCATAGGGGTATTTTTGTAATTTAGATAAAAGACAGAAACTAGAATTTCTCAAATTCCGAGGGGCAAAATTATCTTTTGCCTAGAAAACCCTAATGCCCTACTCCCCTTTGTTGCTGCTGCCACCGCCACCATGCTGGCGGCGGTTTGTGCGGCGGGGCGGGGGCACCGCCCTTGTAGGTGGGCGCCACCGTGGGTTGGCGCCCCTGCGGGTGGCGCTGCCCCCACAGTTGGGCGCCCTCACGGGCGCTGTCGCCTCTGCGAGCACCGCTGCTAGCCCCGCCGGACGCAAGCCCGCTGCAAGCAGGCCGCCGGCCGGCTGCTGTAGGCGCAGCCCCTATCATGCCAACCTTTAGCTACACTACACGCACGCAGATCGAGGGTAGCAACTATTGCTGCCCTTCCCTGTTTTTGCGTCAACAATTTTGACGTCAAAATTTTTCCTAAACACAACACACGCAGTTCAAAACTAATCATTCGCACAAACAACCTGGCTCTAATACCATTGTTGGGAAATCTTGGGGGCGACATCACATGCGCAGCGGAAGAACAAGAAAACAAAATCCCCGATTCCCAAAGAGATGTTCGTCGTCATGCGAAGATTGGTGCGCAAAATTTGCGAAACTTAAAACTGCGTATAGAGTAGATTGTGTTACCTAGGGAGATCATATATCCCTATTCCCTTGTAGATCCTTAGGAGAGGGTGAAGGTGGTCAAGCGTCCTCCTCTTTAGCGGTGATCCACACAGCAGGGTTGCGACGACGCTCCTCAAAACTTCAGGCCTGTTCTGAGGTGGAGAGGGAGAGGAGAATAGGAAAGGCAAGCAAAGACTCTAGCCTATGAGGCTCTGAATCCCTCCTATTTATAGAGGCCTCCTATCAAACCCTAATGGGTCCTCCCCTAGTGGGTATTGGATCTACATCCAATAAGATAAGGGCTCCGTCGGATATCTCAAATCCGAACCTCTACTCATCGCAATGCCTACCATATGTGTGTGACCCTCTAGACCCAATATCGAGCTGGCCATGAGTTATACCTGTCAGAACTCCTTCTAACTCAGTGAATTATTATCTCTGTAATAATTCACTCAACTCATCGACTACGGACGTACTAGGCCACTACGCCGTAGTCCCCAAACGATACAAGGGAATCTAATCCATTGGACCTATTTGTCCTCAGTTACTGTGTACCTATAGTCCCTCATCCCTCTAATATCCCAGAGACCGTATATCGAGCATGGTGCTGTCAGACCCATACGGCTTCTACTCGAGTCTCGCTCTAATTGGATTCTCCCGGAGAACTCTTTCTCTCTAAACCCGAATGACCCTGGCCAGGGATTTGTCTGAGCGAGAACACATGGGATATTCCTCTCATGACGCCGAGAGTGGATGATCCTCTATCGACACTCAATAGCCCTCGTAAGGTCGACTACCACTCCCAATGACCAACTGTACTAGATCTGGGACAGCCAAACCTATAAGTCTGGTATCAAAGAGTGGAGCACTCATACAGGACATCCTTGGTGTCTCAAGTCTAAGGACCAGATACACCACTAGGACTACGAAATCGTTGTCTGACAATAAGGCATCATCAACCATCAAGCATTCCGTAAGCGGATCAATCAGTGAACTCATTCTCCAATGAGCACCTGTATTGTATCCCTAGTGTCCCTACATGAGCAGCTATGAGACCAACTGCATCCATCATATGGACGGGTATACAGTACACCAGTCTGTCCGGTTATCACGATGTCCCTCTCGAGTAACCAATGACCAGGATTATTTAGGATATGTGTTTAAAGGTGAATCGATCTCATTATCGTGATCTCATCACGATCCGATTCCCATTGCACAAATCCAAGGACATCACAATATATATATACATTTATACAATAGTTATAAAGTGATATACGCCAAAATATAATAAGCAAAAAGATTCTGTATCAAGTCACACGTGCCATCACTCACGTGATTGGCTTGCTGGGCACTTATGACTAGTAGATCTTAACATCACAGATTTAGAGGCATATACTATAGCATTTAAGGAGGTAACCAATGCTAAATTCGAAGCCTTCGAGGCCTAAATGGAGGATAAGATTCAGATTCTCTTTATCGAACTCAGTTTGAGCCGACCACCAAGCCTGAAGAAATCACATCAAGAAGAGAGCTCTAACTAATCGCACTAAGCCTAAAGAGATGACTTCCAAGGGAGGGGAGGCTCTTTGACCAACCCTAACTATCCATGCATGAGGATAGACTTCCCTAGATGGGAATAAGGAGACCCGATTGGTTGGATCTCATGCGTGGAGTGATATTTTCGGTACCATAAAACCACGGATGCATCTATGGTGGAAATTACAGCTATACATCTCGAAGGGGATGTCATACAGTAGTTTGACTGGTTTGAACACACTCATGGAGTCCTCTCATGGCGACAATTCAAAGAAGGACAAAAGATCCGCTTCGGACCAACCGATTACGAGAATATTGACGAACAACTAGCAAAGATCCGACAAACCTCCACCATTCAGGAGTACCAAACCAGGTATGAAAGGTTATCTAATCAAACTAATGATTGGTTTGAAAAATAGCTATTGGGGACCTTCATTGAGGGCTTGAAGCTGGAGATCCGGAGAGAAGTTAAAGCGCGATAACCGTACACGCTTATGACAGCCATATCTTTCGAACGATTTCATGAGGAGCGATTGAACCATGAAGCCCGGAGGACTAGGGTCGCTCCTCGACCAGCAATACTGAAGCCCTTAGCCCCCTTATTGTCAACCGAGTCCCTACACCAAAAACGTTGATAAGAGAAGAGCTTCGGGAGCAATATGCGAAGGGGTTATGTTGGCATTACGACAAGTCGTGGAGCCGTGAGCATTGCTGTAGTAAAGGGAGACTTATTATGATTGAACCAGTAGAAGAAGAGGTCATTAAATATCCAAAAGAGAGCCTTGAACATGAAGAAGAAGATGCAGAAGAAGAGCCACAACCGACTGAAGTTTCGGTACATGCACTAGCCGGCTACTCAAACCTGCAAACGATGAAAGTTGGAGGCCTTCTCAAACAACAACCAATCATTGTTCTCATCGACACGGGTAGCACTAATAACTTTCTAAACAGTAATCTTGCTGTCCGAATGGCTTACCTGTTGAGAATTGTAGTAGGTTTGACGTTAAGGTCGTCGACGGATGGATTTTGAAGTATGATCCTAGGCGCCCGTAGGTGAAACTATTGCTGCAGGACCAAGAAATAATTGCATATTTCTTCCTCCTCCCTCTTGATGATCATGAGGCCATGCTCAAAATTAAATGGTTGACAACATTAGGTGATGTTTCTTGAAATTTTATGAAACTAATTATGAAATTTTATAGTAAGGAGAAACAAGTCTGCACGGGAAACGTGAGGGCGACGTAACGATGATTTACACACAACAAATGGAGAAGGTTTTGCATATAGCATGCAGTGGATTTTTGGTACAACTTGACGAATCTACTTCATTTGTTTGCTGAATTTTTAGATATATTTGACGAATCACGTAACCTACCTCTTACCCGTCGGCATAATCATTGTATAACGATTCTTCCAGAAAAACCTCCAGCAAATACTCAGTCATATCAGTATCCATATCTTCAGAAGGATGAAACAGAAAGGATTGTAAAAGTGATGCTCAAAATATGAGTTATTCGGCCAAGTTGCAGCCCCTACTCTTCACCGGTGCTCATCGTACGAAAGAAGGACGGAACATGACGATTGTATATTGATTATCGAGCTCTCAACGATATAACCGTCAAGGACAAATATGCTATTCCAATAGTAAATGAATTGCTAGATGAAAGAGAGCACAAATCTTCACAAAGCTGGACCTTTGATCCGGGTATCATTATATACAAGTGTGCGAAGAAGACATACCGAAAACCACCTTTTGAACACATAATGACCACTACAAATTTTTTGCTTTCTTCAACAAAAGGTGAAATATCTTGGGCATATCATATCAGAGGAAGGTGTGGCAGTGGACCCCTCCAAAATTGGAGCAATGCAGAACTAGCCGACCTCGTGGAACATAAAATTGCTACGTGGCTTTCTCGGTTTAATAGGCTACTACGGTAAGTTCGTAGAAAATGATGGAAAGATCAGTGCACTACTTACTTCCTTGCTAAAAAAAGATGCTTTCCAATGGTTGGACAAAACCACCACCGCCTTCGACAAACTTAAAGTTGTAATGACGACAATGCCTATACTAGCGCTACTCGACTTTGGCAAGACTTTCGTTATTGAAGCCGATGCCTCTAGAGTCGGAATTGGTGTTGTATTAATGCAAGATGGCTGCCCCCTCGCTTATACCGGTAAGGCATTATCTCCTTCTCATCTCAAAATGACTATTTATGATAAGGAGATGCTCGCGATTGTGTATGCGATAGCCAAATGGAGATCGTACTAGATCGGGTGACGCTTTCAAATCAAGACCGACCATAAAAGCCTAAAATATTTATTATAGCAGAAGATATCTTCCCCTAAGCAGCAAAAATGGGTAACAAAACTTCTTGGATATGATTATGAGATAACTTACAAAAAGGGGAAAGAGAATGTTGTTGCAGATGCGCTTTCACGGTTACCCAAGCAAGTTGAATTTTCAGCCATTTCACTTTCGACTAGCAACATCCCTAAGGATATTAAGTGGGAATGACAGGAAGATCTAGAGACTCATTATAGTTGGCACTCAAAAGAATTGTGTTATAAGGGATGCATTGTGCTAATGCCAAATTTTACTTGCATCTTCACGAGCAAATTTTGGATAGAGTTATTCCAAATGCAGGTCACTAAATTGAAAAGGAGTACAACGTATCACCCACAAACCGACAACCAGATGGAAGTAGTGAACAATTGTTTGGAGACAACCCAAAGACACCCATCAAATATGACTACCCAAGGAGAACTCCATACCCAGTCAAGTGCCATTATTGATCGATGGACGACGATGACGACCCACTACTGAAGTGCTAATACAATGGGCAAACTTACCAACAGAAGGTGCCACTTGGGAGAACTATGATGACTTAAAGATCAAATTCCTAGAATTCATGGATTGTCAGCCTTGAGGACAAGGCTGATTGGAAGAGAGCGAGTCTGTTAAGACTCTAGCTAGGAGAGTCCTAATTGAGAGGGGTATTCATATAAAACCTACCTAAGCCAACTCCTATTAAAGAGGTGAAGAGGTCGGTTAGGGTTTAAAGGTTATTTCTTAGAGAAGAATTAGGAGTTGTAAAGGAATAGGAGTCTTGAGTAGGAGTCCTATTAGGAGTTAGGGTTTAGAAATCCTATAAAAAGCCATATATTCATCCTCTTTTAAAAAGCAATAGATAAATATTTTATGCAGCCTTTGAGTAGTAACTTGGAGGGAGGAACCCCTATAGAGTTCCAAGGAGGTCGATCCCCTAAAGAGATCAACTCCAAGTTTAGAATCTGCAAGGGTTCTAACACGATCGCCATTACCATAATATATGGGAATCGATTCTACGCTGCTTGATACAACTAAATCCATGATGTACTTTATCCATACCCCCTCTTTTACTGCTTCTATTGTAGTAATGTATTTCGCCTCTATGGTCGAGTCAGTAGTGGTATCTTGCTTGGAACTCTTCTAGCTCACTACCGCACCATTCAGGGTGAACACATATCTTGAATTCGACTTGCAATAATCAATATTGGACTGAAAACTCAAGTCTGTGTAGCACAGAATACATGATAGACCCTATTATAGAGGTATAGGGTATTATATTCATATTTTCTCTTTCTTCAAGAGTTTTTGGGGATATACTCTAAGAAAGTGAAATTCCATGTCTTATCGGTATGAAACCTCTCTTGAAATTTTTCATGCCAAACCTTTTGACAATGGTATCTATGTACCTAGATTGAGACAAGCCAAGCATCCTCTTGAATCTATCTTTATAGATCTGAATCCTCAAAATATAGGATACTTCCCCTAAGTCTTTCATGGAGAAGTGTTTAGATAGCCAAGCCTTTATTGGAGAGAGCATTCCTACATCATTCCTAATGATTAGGATGTCATCCACATATAATACCAAGAAGGTGATAGCACTCTCACTTACCTTCTTTTACACACAAGGCTTATCTTCGTTCTTAACGAAGTCATAAGATCTGATCGCTTCATCAAATCTTATATTCCAACTTCAAGAAGCTTGTTTTAGTCCATAAATGTACTTAAGCAACCTACACATCTTATTTGGACTCTACTTGAACACGAATCCCTTATGCTATATCATATACACCTTCTCCTCAAGGTTGCTATTGAGGAATATGATTTTCACAACCATTTGCCAGATCTCGTAGTCATAATGTGCTATAATAGCCAATAGAATTCAAATGGATTTTAACATAGCTACAAGTGTGAAGGTTGTAGGAAAATTCTGGGGGCAATATCACATGCGTAGCAGAAGAATAGAAAACAAAATCCCTAAATTTTTCATAAATTATATTCGTCGTCATGCGAAGATTGGTGCATAAATCCATAAAATTAAAAACTATTTATATAAAAGAATATGTTACCTAGGGAGATCGTATATCTCTAAATCCCTGTAGATCTGTAGGAAGGGTGAAGGAGGTCAAGCGTCCTCCTCTCTAGCGGTGATCCACATAGTAGAACTATAACGACGCTCCTAAAATCTCCAAGCCTACTATCTGAGGAGGAGAAGGGAAGAGGAGAATAGGAGGTGGCAATCAAGAGAAGCTCTAGCCTATGAACCTTTGGTTCCCTCCTATTTATAGAGGCCCCCTATCAACTTAACCATAATGGATCCTGCCCTCTTTGGTATTGGATCTCCATCCAACTACCCAAGACTCTTAGATTAGTGGATCTCTATCCAATAATATCTCATTGGCTCTTATTGGATCTCATCCATAGGATCCAATAATTCAGGGGTTTATTGGATATCCAATAAGATAAGGACTCTAGCAGATATCTCATATCCGAACCTCTACTCGTCGTAATGATTGGATAGAGATCCACTAATCTAAAAGGCTTGGGTTATTGGATGTAGTTCCAATACCCACTAGGGGAGGATCCATTAGGGTTTGATAGGGGACCTCTATAAATAGGAGAGATTCAAAGCCTCATAGGCTAGAGCCTTTACTTGCCTCTCCTATTCTCCTTCCCCTCTCCACCTCAGAGCAGGCCTGGAGTTTTGAGGAGCGTCGTCGTAGCCCTGCTGTGTGGATCACCGCTAAAGAGGAGGACGCTTGACCTCCTTCACCCTCTCCTAAGGATCTGCAAGGAAATAGGGATATACGATCTCCCTAAGTAACACAATCTATTTTATGCGTAGTTTTTCAGTTTCGCGGATTTTGCGCACCAATCTTCGCACGACGACGAATATCTCTTTGGGAATCACGGATTTTGTTTTCTTGTTCTTCCGTTGCGCATGTGATGTCGCCCCCTATGATTTTCCCAACAAATCCTACATCTTCTTTTAGATCTCAACTAAGGTATTCTCTAAAAGGCCTTGATTTCCCTTTTGTATTATCTACTCTTGCTCATTACTTGTGTTTATAATAGTAGTATTTATGGGTTCTAGAAGATCCTCTAGGGACAAAGGGAAGAGGATATTAGAAGAAAACTATGATTCCACACTTTTTGATTCACATCAACATGCCCTAAAATTATTCATAAGGGAAAATATGTTGATTTAGATGAACTAAGTGATTTAAAACTTATTCAATGATTTACAAATCTAGACCTTCTCCCAATCCTACAAATAAGTGAACCTATCTACCCTAGACTTGTTAGGTTGTTTTACAACAATCTACATGTAGATGAAGAAGAAAGGGTATCAACCTATATTTTAGGACACCATATATCCATTACGGATAGATCTATTTGTGACATCATATGCATCCCGGTGAAAGAAGGATGTTGTTATTTTAGAGGACAATGGGATGATGATGTTAAGATTGGAGCGACACTAAGAGGGGGGGGGGGGGGGGGGTAAATTAGTACAGTGGATTAAAACTTATAAATTTGAAAATAATTTCGTAAATGCGTAGATATTTCAATTCGTCAATGACTTAGAGAAAGTAGCTTGAGTAAAGTGAGAAGATGAAAACCGAAAGCTTGCTGCTATGTAAATAACAGTTTCAGAAAAGTAAATACTCACACATTCAAGAAACACACCAATTTAAAGTGGTTTGGTCAAAATGACCTACATCCACTTGCGAAGCCTTCTTCAATGAAGCTCCCAACTTCTACTAGCAAATCACTTTGAAGGGGAAGGATAAATACCCCTCTTACAACCTTTTACAAGTGGTTCACACTCTTACAGATTTTCAAAGAGAAAGAGGGAGGTGAACACTTCAACTATTGAAAACAAGACTTGCTAAGACTTTGCTAAGGCTTTATCTCAATCTCTAACTTCTGAAAGATTGTATTCTCTACTGAGAATTGAGGGGTATTTATAGGTCCCAAGAGGATTCAAATTTGGGCACCAAATTTTGAATTCTCTTGGGTTCCCGATACTAGCGGTGCCACTGCTTGTTAGTGGCGGTGCCACCGCCTGTCAGTGGCGGTGCCATTGCCTGTCAGTGTCTGACACTGACAGTGTACTGGTGGTGCCACTGCCCAGTCCAGTGGTGCCACCGCTCAAACTCTCGGGTTCTGGGCAGTGCCACCGCTCAGTTTGGCGGTTCCACCGCTCGGTCCTATGGGTCACTAGATGGGCTTCAAATCTTGCCCAAACTAGGTAATATCGAGCCCAATTGGCCCCTAATCAGGATATAGGATTATTCCTTAATCCTAACCCTAATTATATGCAAACTACGTAACTGAAAACATAGTCCTAAGCAGGTTTTTAACCGGCAAACGTCGAGTCTCCCTCCGATGAGCTTTCCGGCGATCTTCCGACGGATTTCCGATACACCCTTGGATTTCTTTCGGCGGACTCCCAGTAGGCTCCCAATCTTGTGGCGAGTTCAGCGAGTAGCCGAGCCTTCTCGGTGATCTCTGCGAACCTCCGGCGATCTCTTTGGCGGACTTCCGAAAACTCCGATAAGTCCCTGATTTCTTCTCGGTTGGTTCCGGCAGCATCTCCGACGAATCTTTGGACTCTCGAACACCCATCAAACTTGACTCTGGTATACTTGCTTTATGTCTTCAAACTATCGTAGTTAATCCTGCACTTGTAAAATAAAAGTTCGATCTAGACAATTACTCCTAAGCAATTAATCAATTTGTCCGGCATGTCATTGGTCCCTCGATGCTTCGTCCGATTCTGCGGCGCATCGTCCTCTCTTGCAGCCTATTGCCCAATCAGCCAATTGACTCTGGAACTCCGATATCCTTGGTGCAATATCCGCTCTTCTTTGCCTGATGTCCGAATCCATGGCCCGAAGCCTTCTATCGATACGTCGACCGATCCACTAGCCCGACGTCCAATCTTCTGACATGTTCCTCTGGCACAACATGATTTTTCTACTTTAATTGTCTCATCTTGATCGAAGCATCCTGCATCACTCAAAACGTAGATTAAATCATAAAAACATATCAAGTGGTTTCATCATCAAAATACAAGATTCAACAATCTCCCCCTTTTTGATGATGACAACAACTTGATGATGGAGTTAACCTTAACTCCTGGAGTTTAAACAAACTCCCCCTATCAATATGCCATATTGATAGAACCTTGAATTCAAGCCAAATTCAAGCCATTGCAAATATTCATCATGAATATTTACAACACATCATCATGCATAAAATGATCATACTTCTCCCCCTTTGTCATCAACAAAAAGGAGAAGTGTCACTTTCTATGTGTTTGAGATATAAAGTTCAATACATTGCATGAAAAAAAAATATAGTGTAAAATTTTATCATCATGCAATCTAGCAATTAAAGATGTGCAAGTTTAGCATGTTTGCTTTTCTTGAGATAGCAACTATTTGCTTCTCTTTAGACTACAAGCTAGCAATTTTTATGATATGCAAGTTTTGCTACATGTAAACTAGCAAAAAATTTCGAAAGCAAATGCAAGATAGCTTTCTTGTGTAAGCTCATGATTCTTGCTTCCTATTGCAATGTGCAAGTTGCAAGTTTTTAAAATATCCAAGTTCAACACATTGTATAATTAATATAATGTTATGACTCTAGCTTGGAGAGTCCTAATTGAGAGGGACATTCTGTTAGGACTCTAGCTAGGAGAGTCCTAATTGAGAGGGGCATTCATGTAGGAGGTTTTTTCTTAGAGAAGAATTAGGAGTTGTAAAGGAATAGGAATCTTGAGTAGGAGTCCTATTAGGAGTTGGTTAGAAGTAAGAGTCTTAAGTAGGAGTCCTATTAGGAGTTAGGGTTTAGAAGCCCTATAAATAGCCATGTATTCCTTCTCTTTTCTTAAGCAATAGATGAATCTTTTCTATAGCCTTTGAGCAGCAACTTGGAGGGAGGAACCCCTATAGAGTTCCAAGGAGGCCGATCCCCTAAAGAGATCAACCCCAAGTTTAGAATCTGCAAGGGTTCTAACACTTGGTACCAGAGCAGCGTTCTTGGCATCTTGCTGCCCTTTCACTACCATCCATCAGCCCTCCACAACCGCCCAAAGCAATTCCCACAATTGCTTAAAAGATCGTCGCCGAATTCCGCCATCATCTCCACCACCGCGGATCATCTTTTGATCTCCCCGTGAATTGCAACAGGTTCTGATTTCCTACCTTACTGCTGCTGTAATTTAGTTATCCTTATTCGAAAATCCAAAAAAAAAAAACTGTTCCTATATTGCTGCATAAACCTTTCGTCACAAAGTTTTCATCTCTACGACGAAAGATACATTGCAGAATTCCAGCCGCATAGTACCATCTGTTTGATCTTGTTACTATGCTTTTTCTATCCAAATTTCAATAAATTTTTTATGACATCTTTGACACTTCCTAACAGCAGATTTCCCTTTGGTTTTTTTAAAAAATTCTCAATATAAACCATTGATCTTTTACGTCAAATCTGCTATACTTGAAAATCTGCACTGTAAAATTTCAACTGCATACCACTGTTTGTTTGATCTTGATATTACATTGTTTCTATCTAAATCTCTACGAAATTTTTATGATAGCTTTGATACTTCCTAACAGTGGATTTTCCTTTAGTTTCATAAAAAAATTCTCAATATAAACCACTGATCTTTTACATCCAATCTGCTATACCTAAAAATCTGTGCTACAGAAAATTTCAGCCGCATATTGTTGCCTTAACCCATCTATTTGCAATCTTTTTTGAATGAAATTTCTTATATACTTCATAGATCATCTTGGATTCCATCTAAGATTGATCTATTAAGAAATTCATCTCTAAAAATGATTTTATGTTGCTGCAAATTTTCATCGTAATCCGTTGAAATTTTTCGACGAGAATTCTGCAATCGCAAATTGCACCAATTTCCTTGCTGTTATACTGCCAAAATTTTCTTAATTAAATTAGATATCCTTGCTGTCATATAAACTATGATTTTGCTATCAATTCCCTCCTCAATTCTCTCAAGTTTTTGGTGGAAATTACGTTGAGAAACCGTTGTTTCTTCGATGATAATTCTACTCTTACAAGACAGCACATACTTGCTACAACTTCCACTGATTTCTATCAAACCTTTGCTACCATCTACCACAGATCCAAAATATTCATCCATAGCTCTAAAACTCTACTAAACCACACCCTCAAACTGCACCCAAAACAACCACAAAACAAGCCTAAATCGTAGTCTACATCCATCGATCCACCAATCCTTTCGACCATCACTTCTCTCAACTATACATGCTTTTAACCTGACAACAAAAGAGAGATCTTAACATCATAGATTTGGAGGCATATACTATGGCATCTAAGGAGGCAATCAATGCTAAATTTGAAGCCTTGGAGGCACGAATGGAGGATAAGATTCGGACGCTCTTTACCGAACTCAGATTGGGCCGACCACTAAGCCCGAAAAAATCATATCACGGAGAGTGCTTTGCCCAATTGCACTAGGCTCGAAGAGATGAGTTCCAAGGGAGAGGATGCTCTATGACTGAACCCAACTATCCATGCATGAGAGTGGACTTCCCTAGATGGGAAGAAGGAGACCCGATTGGTTGGATCTCGCGCGCGGAGCAATATTTTCAGTACCACAAAACCGCAGATGCATCTATGGTGAAAATTACAGCTATACATCTTGAAGGGGATGCTATACAGTGGTTTGACTGGTTTGAACATAATTATGGAGTCCTTTCATGGCAACAATTCAAAGAAGGACTGCTGATCCGCTTCACACCAACCGATTACGAGAATGTTGATGGACAACTAGCAAAGATCCGACAAACTTCCACCATTCAGGAGTACCAAACCAGGTTTGAAAGGTTATCTAATCAAACTCATGATTGGTCTCAAAAATAGCTATTGACGACCTTCATTGAGGGCTTGAAGCTAGAGATCCAAGGAGAAGTTAAAGCACGACAACCGTATATGCTTATGGCAGCCATCTCTTTCGCACGACATCAAGAGGAGCAATTGAACCATGAAGCTCGGAGGACTAGGGTCACTCCTCAACCAGTAATATTGAAGCCCTCAGCCCCCCCTACTATTGACTAAGTCCCTACACCAAAGAGGTTAACAAGAGAAGAGCTTCGGGAGCGATATGCGAAGGGGTTATGTTGGCATTGTGATGAGCCGTGGAGCCGCGAGCATCGCCATAGTAAAGGAGGACTTCTTATGATTGAACCGATAGAAGAAGAGGTCATTGAACATTCAGAAGAGAGCCTTGAACATGAAGAAAAAGATGCAGAAGAAGAGCCACAACCGACTGAAGTTACGGTACATACACTAGCTGGCTACTCAAACCCGCAAACGATAAAAGTTGGAGGCCTTCTCAAACAACAACCGATCAATGTTCTCATCGACACGGACAGCACTAATAACTTCCTAAACAGTAAGGTTGCTGTCCATATGAACTTACCTATTGAGAATTGCAGCAAGTTTGTCATTAAGGTCGCCAACGGACGGATTTTGAAGTGTGATCATAGGTGCCCGCAGGTGAAACTGTTGCTGCAGGACCAAGAGATAATTGCATATTTCTTCCTCCTCCCTCTTGATGATCATGAGGCCATACTCAGAATTAAATGGTTGATGACATTAGGTGATATTTCTTGGAATTTTATGCAACTATTTATAAAATTTTACAGTAAGGAGAAACATGTGATACTGCATGGGAAATGTGAGGGCGACGTAACGATGATTTGCACACAACAAATGGAGAAGGTTTTGCATAAAGCATGCAGGGGCTTTTTGGTACAACTTGAGCAGCAAATTAAAGGAGAGCCAATAGAATTTGAAGTTTCAAACCTATTTCCTTTGCTTACTGAATTTTCAGATATATTTGACGAGCCGCACAACCTACCTCTTACTCGTCGGCATGATCATTATATAATAATTTTTCCAGTCAAATCTCTAGCAAATACTCAGCCATATCGGTATCCATATCTCCAGAATGATGAAATAGAAAGGATTTTAAAAGAGATGCTTGAAATAAGAGTTATTCGGCCAAGTTGCAACCTCTACTTTTCACCGGTGCTACTTGTACACAAGAAGGACGGAACATGGCGAATATGCGTTGATTACCGAGCTCTCAATGGCATAACCATCAAGAACAAATACCTTATTCCAATAGCAGATGAATTGCTAGATGAAAGGGAACACAAATCTTCACAAAGCTGGACCTTCGATCCGGGTATTATCAAATACGAGTGTATGAAGAAGTCATACCGAAAACCGCCTTTCGAACACACAACGGCCACTACGAATTTTTACTTTCTTCAACAAAAGGTAAAATATCTTGGGAATATCATATCAGAGGAAGGTGTGACGGTGGACCTCTTCAAAGTTGAAGCAATGCAAAACCGACCTACCCCGAGGAACATAAAATTGCTACATGGCTTTTTGGGTTTAATAGACTACTACCGTAAGTTTGTGAAAAACTATGAAAAGATCAGTGCACCACTTACTTCCTTACTGGAAAAAGATGTCTTCCAATGGTCAGACAGAGCCTCCACTGCCTTCGACAAACTTAAGGCAGCCATAACGACGACGCCGGTGCTAGCGCTACCAGATTTCAACCGACCCTTCATCATTAAGGCCGATGCATCTGGAGACAGAATGGGAGACGTTCTCATGCAAGATGGTCGACCACTCACATACATTAGTAAGACATTGTCTCCCCCCTATCAAAACATGTTAACATATGATAAGGAGATGCTCGCCATTGTGCACGCAGCAACGAGGTGGAGATCGTACTTGATCAGGTGATACTTTCAAATCAAGACCAACCATAAAAGCCTAAAATATCTCTTGGAGCAGAAGATATCTTCCCCCAAGCAGCAAAAATGGGTAACAAAACTTATTGGATTTGATTATGAAATAACTTACAAAAGGTGGAAAGAGAATGTTGTTGCAGATGCGCTTTCGCAACTACCTGAGCAAGCTGAATTTTCGGTCGTTTTACTTCCAACCAGCGACTTCCTTGAGGATATTAAGATGGAATGGCAGGAAGATTCGGAGACCAGTAAGATACAAAAAAAATTAGAGGAAGCACCAAGCTCCGTGGCTCATTACAATCAGGACTCGAAAGAATTATGCTATAAGGGACGCATTGTGCTTGTGACAAATTCTACTTGCATCTTCAAGAGCAGATTTTGGACAAAGTTATTCCATATGCAGGGTACTAAATTGAAAAGGAGTACGACATATCACCCACAAACCAACAGCCAGACGAAAGTTTTAAATAGGTGCTTGGAGACAGCCCAAAGCCACCCACCAAATATGACTACCCAAAGAGAACTCCAGACCCAGCCAAGTGCCATTATTGATCGACGGATTGTGACTCGATGACGACGACCCACTAATGAAGTGCTAATACAGTGGGCAAACCTACCAATAGAAGATGCCACTTGGGAGAACTATGACGACTTGAAGATCAAATTCCCAGAATTCACGAATCATCAGCCTCGAGGACAAGGCTGATTTGAAGAGGGCGGGTCTGTTAGGACTCTAGCTTAGAGAGTCCTAATTGAGAGGGACATTCATGTAAAACTGTTAGGACTCTAGCTAGGAGAGTCCTAATTGAGAGGGACATTCTGTTAGGACTCTAGCTAGGAGAGTCCTAATTGAGAGGAGCATTCATGTAGGAGGTTTTTTCTTAGAGAAGAATTAGGAGTTGTAAGGGAATAGGAGTCTTGAGTAGGAGTCCTAGTAGGAGTTGGTTAGAAGTAAGAGTCTTAAGTAGGAGTCCTATTAGGAGTTAGGGTTTAGAAGCCCTATAAATAGCCATGTATTCCTTCTCTTTTCTTAAGTAATAGATGAATCTTTTCTGCAACGTTTGAGCAGCAACTTGGAGGGAGGAACCCCTATAGAGTTCCAAGGAGGCCGATCCCCTAAAGAGATCAACCCCAAGTTTAGAATCTACAAGGGTTCTAACATATAATCTCCTAGTTTTATCATAATGTAATTTTGCTATTATCATTGATATGCAAGGTAGTATGATAGCAATTACTACAACATACAAGCTAGCAAATTTTACAACACTTTTAGAACATGCAAGCTAGTAGTTTTGAGATGTTCAAGAAAGCATCCCTTGCTTCTTGAAATACGCAAGTTTGCTAGATGTGCAAGTTAGCATGTTTTGCTTTTTGAGATAAGCAAGATTGCACATTTGGTATGCAAATTTATAGTGTGCAAGTTATCAACTTTTACACATAAAAAGTTAGCAAAAAGATGTGCAAGATGGACTATTTTGCCTCTTTTCAAAATATGTAACTTGGCACATATTGCTTCTTTGAGATTTGCAAGATAGCACTTTTTCTTGAGATTACAAGATAGTATTTCTTGCTTTTGAGTTGAGTAAACTAATAAGTTTTGCCCCTTTTTGCGATATGTACATTTGTAATTTTTGCTTCTCTTGTCTTGTGCAAGCTAGATAGCTATCTCCCCCTTTGTTATTGTCAAAAAGAAGGGAAGACCATTTACATCAATTTCTAAATCATGATAAAGGTAAGTATCAATCTTATTTGTACATCATTATGTTTTCAAATTAAAATATGTACAACTTCAAAACTTTACATTTGTATCCTTACTTCATGCATCATACAAATAAATTTCTAAATCATGAGAGCAAGATCTAAATTCATGCATATCAAATATTCAATCATCAAAATCATGATTCATCTAGAAAATTCTCCTATTTAAATATTCAAAGAGAGAATCATGATGAACATTCATGATTTACATAAAGTTTCAAAACATAATTATCAAGATCATGAATACTAAAAGATTGTGAAACATTTCGACAAATCTCCTTTTAAATAGAAAACAATCTTGATTCATTCAATAGAAAATTATAATTATGAGAAATCAAGATCATTATTCCAATAAAATCCATTAAATTTAAATCATTTTCATCATCCATGAGATTCATAAAAATAATACAAATGGATTCATCAAAATCAATAAGATAGAGAAAAAGAATTTTCTAGAAAAATACTTTTCTCTATTTAGTTGTTTCATACAAGCATGCCTTTGTCCTTTTTGTGCCAAATATATATATATATATATATATATATATATATATATATATATATATATATATATCATCAATCATTTAGGATCGAAAATAAATTTTGTTATAAAAACTATCAAGACTCCAATTATTATCTCATGTTTTATCATTCAATCTATACATCATGAGAACAATAAATTTGCACTATAGACAATCTCATGTTTTATCATTCAAGCTAGCATATATTTTTGCAATTAGCAAGCTAAAAATTTCCTTTTTCTTTTATAACATTGATTCAATCATATCATGCGATAAATATATCATAATTACAAAGGGCATTGAATCATAAAGAAAATCAATTTATGCATAAAATGTTCCAAGCATCAAGGTACATTTTCTCAAATTATGGGTATCAAAAAATCAAGAGAAAATAGCTTAATTATTCATTTTGAAAAATGTTCTCTTTGATAAAATGAGAGAATCATGATTAACAATCTTGATTTACAAAATGAATACTCAAGTTATAATTTTAAAAAATCAAGAGAAACCGTGATTCATTTTAACAAATCTCCTCTTAGAAAAATAATGTAAAGAATTCTTAGGAAATCATGAAAAAGATAGAATTCATTCAATCTAATAAGAGAACAAAACATTAATTCATGCATATAGAATCTTGACTTAAGCATAAGAAATCTCAATTTATAAATTTCAAAAAATCAAGATAAAGCCCATTTAAATCATCAAATCAAGATTATTTTCAAGAGATTCACAAAAGTGATACAAAGAGATTCATTAGTTTCCCTTTTTGAAAAATCGATGAAGTCAGAAAAATAAATTTTTTAAGAAGAAACTTTTCCACTTTTTAGTTATTTTAATTCATGTGATTTATTTCATTTATGCCAAATCAAAACATGTATCATGTTTAAAACCAAAAGTGTAAGATTTATTACAACAACGATCAATAAAGCACTTTCATTATGGTATAAATCAATAATCCATAAATCACAAGATTCATCATGCATAATTTTGAAATTTGTTAAGCATGATCATTATGCATGACATTAAAACATGGTTTCAAAATGTTTAATATTTTTATTACATAATTTCATCATTATGCAATGGTTTTATGAACATAATTTTGAATTATTCTTATAGATAACTAAAACTTCTTTAGTTTTAATTTATATGATTGACTTTATCTTAGCATGCTCAAATTTTGTTCTTATATCAAAACCATACATTATGTTTGAAAACCAAAGACAAGATTAAAAAAAAAAAATCATTAAGCCTTTTATTCAAAAGTCATGAATCATCATTAAGCATGATATTAAACTTCTCAATATTTTCATCAAGCATGGTTTCAATTAAAATCAAAAATCATCAAAATACACATTCTTACTTCTCAAGCACATATATAAGATTAATCTTACTAGGTATACAATCATTAGATTTATATCTAACATTTTATTTCTAAAACATGCAATTATCATAATTTCGAGCATGATCATATTTTTACATTTTTATTTTTAAATAAAAAATTAATAAAAAAACAGCATGAAAAGCATCATGTAATTTCGAAGTAAATTGGGGGGATTTCGATTACCTCATCGTTGAAAGTAGTTAAGGCGTAGTTTGCCACCTCGCCTTTCTTGATTTTCTCCTTGTTTTCGGAGGAGCTTGATTCGTTCCAATTCTTGTTCTTTTTCTTGCGTTCAAAGCAAGCAGTTCTGTTCTTTTCATTCTTAAATTTTTATTTCATTAACTTTTTAAATTTCTTAATGAGTTCGAGTTCACCATCACTTGAGCTTATGCTCGAGTGGTCTTCATGTATTCTATGTCCCAAATCCTTCCTGTCCTTTGGAAGGTTGTTCTCGAGTTCCCTTTTTGTCACATTGTTCATTTCGTAGGTCATTAGAGACCCAAAAAGTTCTTCGAAAGGGAATGTTTTAAGGTCCTTGGCCTCTTGAATGGCCGTAACTTTTGGATCCCAACTTTTTGGAAGAGATCTTAAGATTTTAGTTACTAGTTCAAAGTTAGAAAAACTTTTACCAAGAGTTTTGAGTCCATTGATAACATCCGTGAAACGGGTGTACATGTCTCCGATGGACTCACTTGGTTTCATCCGGAAAAGTTCGTAAGAGTGCACAAGAATGTTGATTTTGGACTCTTTCACTTGGCTAGTGCCTTCATGAGTGACCTCAAGAGTTCTCCAAATATCAAAAGCCGAATCACAAATAGAAACGCGATTAAATTCATTTTTGTCAAGTGCACAATATAAGGCATTCATAGCCTTTGCGTTTAAAGCAAAAAACTTTCTTCTCTGATTCATCTCATTCGCTCATTAGAAGAGAAGGTTTTTGAAATCCATTTTCGATAATATTCCAAAGCTCGAGATTCAACGAAAGTAAAAAAACTCTCATTCGAGTTTTTCAATAAGTGTAGTCCATCCCATTGAAAAAGGGAGGACGAATGAGAGAGTGACCCTCTTAAAAGCCGTAAAGAGCTATTTCTATTTGGGTGTTAAACCAAAGTAGAAAACTGTGGCTCTAATACCAATTGTTAGGATTGGAACGACACTAAGAGGGGGGGGTAAATTAGTGCAGTGGATTAAAACTTATAAATTTGAAAATAATTTCGTAAATGCGTAGAGATTTCAATTCGTCAATGACTTGGAGAAAGTAGCTCGAGTAAAGTGAGAAGATAAAAACCGGAAGCTTGCTACTATGTAAATAACGGTTTTAGAAAAGTAAATACTTACACATTCAATGAACACACCAATTTAAAGTGGTTCGGTCAAAATGACCTACAACCTTGAAGGGGAAGGACAAATCCACTTGTGAAGCCTTCTTCAATGAGGCTCCCAACTTCCACTAGTAAATCATTTTAAAGGAGAAGGACAAATACCCCTCTTACAACCTTCTACAAGTGGTTCACACTTTTACAGATTTTCAAAGAGAAAGAGAGAGGTGAACACTTAAGCTATTGAAAACAAAACTTGCTAAAGACTTTGCTAAGGCTTTATCTCAATCTCTAACTTCTTAAAGGTTGTATTCTCTGCTAAGAATTGAGAGGTATTTATAGGCCCCAAGAGGATTCAAATTTGGGCTCCAAATTTTAAATTCTCTTGGGTTCCCAATGCTGGCGGTGCCACCGCCTGTCAGTGTTTGACACTGACAATGTACTAGCGGTGCCACCACCCAGTCCGGTGGTGCCACCATCTGAACTCTCGGGTTCTGGGCGGTGCCACCGCTTAGTCCGACGGTTCCACCGCCCGGTCCTACCGGTCACTAGATGGGTTTCAAATCTAGCCCAAACTAGGTAATATTGGGCCCAGTTAGCCCCTAACCAGGATATAGGTGTTAGGATCAAGAGCACTAAGAGGGGCGGGTGAATTAGTGCAGCGGAAAAACCTTCTGCTATTAAAATCGAAAACTGCGTTCGTTCGATAGAAGTGATTTTGGTAAGAAAGCCGATTCGTAAATCACTTCAACTTTTGACTAGGAGAGATGCAGCAAAGATATGAACGCAGTTTGCAATTATGATGGAAATCAGAATATAAGCGCAAACTGAAATACGATGTTCGTACGATAAAACTGATTTGCGTCTTAAACTCCGATTCAGAAAGCATTGAACTTTGAAACACATTCGTAAAAACACAGAAGGCAGTAAGCTATTGAGGAGGTTTGCAGTAAAGATAAGATGCTCAAAGTAAATGCAAACCGAGATTTAGAGTGGTTCAGTCAATCTTGACCTACTCCACTTTTGGCTTCCTCCACCGACGAGGTCACCGACGTCAACTAGAGGCCTTCCTTCAATAGGCGAAGGCCAACCATCCTTTTGCAGTTTCACTCCTTTTGACAGGCTTAGGAGACAACCCTTACAGAATTTTCTCTCCTCTCTTTACAACTCAGAACTTGGAAGAAAAGAGGGAGAAGAACTTTTGGCTTTTACAACAATTTTGACCTCTAAGAATCATAGAAAAAGATCAAGATTTTGATGTAAGTTCATACCCTTTCAGTGCTGAATGGGTGGGGTATTTATAGGCCCCAACCCAGTTCAAATTTGGAGCTCAAAATTGTCAATTCCCAGAATTCCGGGTTCAGGCGGTTGCACCTCCTGACCGAGGCAGTTGCACCGCTTGGCAGAGCTCGAAGACTGAGCCTCTGGGCGGTGCTATCTCTTGTTAGGGGCGGTTGCACCTCCTGCCAGAGCTCGAAGACCGAGCTCAAGCGATGCCACCTCCTGTCAGGGGAGGTTGCACCGCCCAATCTCGCTCGGAGACTGAGCCCAAGCGGTGCCACCGCCTGGCTAGAGCAGTTGCACCTCCCAGTCTCGCTCGGAGAGTGAGCCCAGGCGGTGCAACCTCCTGCCTTGGGCGGTTCAATCGCTTGGCAGAAATCAGGGTCCGAATGGGTTGATCCATTCGGCCCAATTTGGGTTTTTCAGGGGTCCAATTGCCCCAAGATTAAGTTAATGGGATCATCTCCCATTTCCAACTTAATCATTGTGCTAACTACGATATTCGCTAAGACATTTATTGCAACTTGCTCCGGTGCGTCAATCGCTTCTTCCGGCGAACTTCCGTCGATCATTCGATGAACCCTCGGTGATGCTCCTGCGGACTTCCGGCAAACTCCTGGACTTGCGATGATTCACTTGGCGAGTTCTAATGAGCTTCTTTAGCAAGCTTATGGACTTCTCGGATTTGTTCCCGCAGAACCTCCGACGACTGTCCGAACTTCCGTCGAACTCTCGAACTCCCAACGTGATCATTGTCTTGACTCCGGCGCAACTCCTGCTGCATGTCTTACTTTCATCGTAGTTAATCCTGCACACTTATCTCAACATATAGATTAGATAACAAATGACAATTGACTTCATCATCAAAATCCGAGATTCAACAATCTCCCCCTTTTTGATGATGACAATCAATTGATAATGGAGTTAACCTTAACTCCCCCTGTCTATATGTCATATTTGAGATAAGTCATTCTTGAATTCAAAACCTAAGAATTCAAGAGACATATTGATAAGTTAAAATCATTTGAACTTATCAATACTCCCATCATAATTCCCATCATGATGTATCTCTCTGAAGATGATGTCAAGGCTTGACATTCATTTTCAAATTTTACATTACAAGTTTGAATGGTGGTAATAGTAGCAATTCATCATATTGTAAGATATCAACATGTAAAGCTGCGAAGTAAGATTTTGATATCATTACATGATGTACACATTTCAAATATTTTAACAAGTATTGCATTTCATCACATTGTAAGATATCAACTCGTAAAATTACGATGCAAGTTTTTTTGTTTGATATCTTGACACGATACAAACAAGGCATAATGCAAATTAATCATAGCATCTGTTCATATATCTCTTGGTGATGCAAGCATGGCATAATCATAGCATCAGTGTTTATAGCATCAATTCATATATTTCTCGGTGATGCAAGCATGGCATAATTATAGCATCAGTGTGTATAGCATCAATTCATATATTTCTCCCCCTTTGTCATCAACAAAAAGCATGGTAGTTGTGATACCAGGAGAACAATATAAGCAAATTTTGAGCATAAGTGCGATAATTATTCATGCCTTTACTGGGTTCATGTTATTTTCCAATAGTAAGTGATAGGAAATTAAGCATATAAAGGAAGACATGATACGTAGATTGCTTTGAATACTTCTTCCTTTTTATTTGTTATAATCTTTTTGCATGAAGGAGGAAAGTCATTTGTGATACCAGCTATTTGTGAGTTTACTTTGAGTCAAGATATGTGTGTGAAACAGCTCTTTGCAAGTAAAATACTATCATCCATATTTCAAGATGGAATTCATAAGCAGGAATCATTTCATCAAATCCATTTCAAAAAAATATTTTTCATAAGAGTGTATGAGAAAATCCGATTTTTAGCATTCCAATTGTTAAGCGAATCCGAAAATGAAATGAACACTTTTATGCATTCGGACAATACTATGCTATAGATTTTCAAATACAATCATGAAGACAAAACATTTTTGTATTCAACACATAATTTCCAACATGTTATTTAGGCATGTAATGGCAATCAAGTGATTTGATCATTCAATAAAGTCCGAAAAATAATTTTAACTAGTTTATGTATTCGGACACATCAACATTCCTAATTCTCTTCTTATGAAATCAAATTGCTCTTCACTTAGAGGTTTTGTAAAAATATCAACTAGTTGATGTTTAGTATCAATGAACTCTATGATTACGTCATGATTAGTAACATGATCTCGTATAAAGTGATGTCTAATATCAATATGTTTTGTTCTTGAGTGTTGTATAGGATTCTTTGTTAAGCATATTGCACTTGTGTTATCACATTTAATGGGAATATTTTTAAGATGAACTTTATAATCTTCTAAGGTGTTTTTCATCCATAAAACTTGTGCACAGCATGCACTTGCTGCAATATATTCAGCTTCGGTTGTTGATAGTGCAACCAAGTTTTTTTTCTTAGATGACCAGGAAACAAGGGCATGTCCTAAAAATTGACATGTTCCTGATGTGCTTTTTCTATCTAGCCTACAGCCAGCAAAGTCTGCATCATCATAAGCAATTAACTCAAGATTCTCTGATTTTGGGTACCATAATCCTAGATTTGTGGTACCATTAAGATATCTAAGTATTCTTTTAACTGCTTTGAGATGAGATATCTTAGGGTTTGATTGAAATCTAGCACAAAGTCCTACACTGAACATGATGTCTGGTCTAGTTGCAGTGAGGTAAAGTAAGCTTCCTATCATACCCCTATAAGTTTTTTGATCGAAGCTTTCTCCACTTTCATCAATTTCTAACTTAGTGGTGTTGCTCATAGGAGTGTTAATAGCCTTTGAGTTATTCATATTAAACTTTTATAGTAAATTCATAGCATATTTAGTTTGACTAATAAAGATGTCATTGCTTAGTTGTTTGATTTGTAAGCCTAAGAAGAATGTTAATTCTCCCATTAAACTCATTTCGAATTCAAGACTCATAGTTTTAGCAAACGATTCACAAAGAGATTCATTCGTGGAACCAAAGATAATATCATCAACATAAATCTGAACAATGAGAAAATTATTTTCAAAATTCTTGATGAATAATGTAGTATTAACCTTGCCTTTTGTGAAATTATTTTCAATAAGAAAAGAACTAAGTCTCTCATACCAAGGCCTCGGGGCTTGTTTTAAACCATAGAGAGCTTTAGTTAATCTAAACACATGATTATGGAGGCTATTATTTTCAAATCCAGGAGGTTGTTCAACATAGACTTCTTCGGAAATAAAGCCATTAAGAAAAGCGCTTTTAACATCCATTTGAAACAACTTAAAATTATTACTACTGGCGTAGGCAAGGAGCATCCTTATGGCTTCTAATTGAGCCACAGGAGCGAAGGTTTCTTTGTAATCGATACCTTCTTCTTGGTTGAAACCTTTGGCCACTAATCTAGCCTTGTTTCTAACCACGATACCATTTTCATTTTGCTTGTTTCTAAAGACCCATTTAGTACCAATAACTAAATAGTCATTTGGCCTAGGAACAAGCTTCCACACCTCATTTCTCTCAAATTGATTCAATTCATCTTGCATTGCAATAATCCATGAATCATCTTTCATGGCTTTGTCAACACATTTGGGTTCAATTTGGGAGAGAAAAGCGACGTTCGCACAAAAAATTTTAAGAGAATATCGTGTTTGAACCCCCTTTGATGTGTCTCCTAAGATTAGCTCCTTAGGATGAGCATCTACATACTTCCAATCCTTGGGTAAGGATGTTTCGGAAGTGGATGCATCCAAGTTGCTAGTTGGAGACGGGGTTTCATTTAAATTCAAGGAATCAAAATTAACATCATCATCAAAATCGTTTTTCCTGATTTCGGAAATCTCATTGAAAACAACATGAATGGATTCTTCAATAATTAAGGTTCTTTTATTGAAGATATGAAAAGCTTTAGAAACCGAAGAATAACCAAGAAAGATTCCTTCATCGGATTTAGCATCAAATTTTCCTAAGTTATCCTTTTCATTCAAGATAAAACACTTACACCCAAAGACTTTAAAATATGAAACATTGGGTTTTTTGTTGTTCCATAACTCATAAGGAGTTTTGGTGAGTAAGGGTCTTACCATAACTCTATTCAAAATATAGCATGCGGTGTTTACGGCTTCAGCCCAAAAATATTTAGGTAGGCTATGTTCATTCAACATGGTTCTTGCCATTTCTTGTAAATTTTGATTTTTTCTTTCTACTACTCCATTTTCTTGAGGATTTCTTGGAGTAGAGAAATTATGGTTGTATCCATTGAGTTCACAAAATTCTTGGAACTCATGGTTTTGAAATTCTCCACCGTGATCACTTCTAATTGACGAAATCATAGACCCCTTCTCATTTTGAACAAGTTTACAAAACTTGGTAAAATATCTAAAGCATTCATTTTTCTGTTTTAAGAAGTAAGTCCATGTATATCTGCTATAGTCATCCACAATGACGAAGGCGTATTTGCTACCTCCTAGACTTGATGTAGAGATTGGTCCGAACAAGCCCATATGGATCAATTATAGGGGCCTAGAGGTGCTTATTTGATTCTTAGATTTGAAACTACCCTTAATTTGTTTACCTAATTGGCAAGCATCACATACATTATCTTTGATGAACTTGATATGAGGAATTCCTCTTACAAGTTCTTTAGATGATATTTGAGTGATTAGTTTCATGCTAGTATGACCTAATCTTCTATGCCATAGCCAAGCATCCTCATTCAAAACCAAAAAACACATTTCATTACACAAATCATTGATGTCAATAGTGTATACGTTATTTTGTTTTAATGTAATCATAGACATGTTTTTGTGTGATTTTTCAATTATACAAGCATTAGATTCGAATCTGACAATGTATCCTTTATCACATAATTGACTAATGCTCAAGAGGTTATATTTTAAACCATTAACTAACAAAACATTTTCAATAAAGAAGTTGGAATTGTTACCTATGGTTCCTTTACCAATGATTTTACCCTTGTTGTTGTCTCCGAAGGTGACATAGCCTTCGTCTATGCTAGTGAGCTTAGAGAATTGAGATGGATCTCCGGTCATATGCCTTGAGCATCCACTATCAAGGTACCATCTCTTGCTCTTAGCTTGCGATGGTATAGGTTTCTACAAGAAAGGATGATTTTTAGGAACCCATTTGCTTTTGGGTGCCTCAAAAATAGATCTATATTGTTTATCATGTTGCATAGAATTTGTCATGGTTCCTTTAGGAACCCAAATTAATTTATTCGGACTAATTTTCTTGAATGGACAATAATGCGTTTTATGTCCAAGTTTGCAACAAAAGTTGCATTTGCTTTGGTGTCGAACATGTAAGATGGGGCCTCTTATGAAGGTGGTTGGATTTTGGTGAGGACTTCTCACAAATCCAATTCCACTTCTTTTGGGAACGTGACCCTTGTTTGCAAGGATCATGTTCAATGACTTGCTACCAACCTCGAATTTCTTCAAGGTATCCTTAAGTAGCAAGTTTTCCTTTTGGAGAGTTTCTAGATCATAGCATTTTATGCATGAGCCTAAACTATCATGATATTCAGCTTTTAACTTATCAAAATTACAAGTAAGACTGTCGTACTCTTTTTTTAGCAATTTGTATTTTCTACTAATAATCTTGCATTCATCAAATAAGTCATGGAAGGCATTTAATAATTCATCAAATGATAAATCTATTAAATTCGTTACCTCCTCTCCAATGGCCATTAAGGCGTAGTGAGCAACTTGCTCGGTGTTGGACTCCTCTTCTTCGGACGCGCTCGAGTCATCCCACATTGCTTTGAGCGCCTTCTTCTTTGATGTTCTCTTTTTGGCTTGGGGACAATCACTCTTGTAGTGTCCCGTCTTTTTGCACTCATAGCAAATAACTTGGTCCTTTTTGGGTTCAAGTTTATTTTTTGCGTCATTCTTAAACTTGTTTCTTTTAATGAATTTTTTAAATTTTCTTGTTAGAAGTGCCAAGTCATCGTCACAGTCCTCATCACTTGAGTTTTCTCTCAAGTGGTCTTCTGAAGTTCTAAGTGTCATATCCTTCCTATTCTTTGGAAGGATGTCTTCTTGCTCTTCATGAGCTTTGTAGGTCATCTCGTAGGTCATTAATGACCCGATTAGTTCTTCAAGAGGGAAGTTGCTTAGATCTTTCGCCTCTTGAATAGCAGTGACTTTAGGATCCCAACTCTTAGGAAGGGATTTTAGAATCTTATTTACGAGCTCAAAATCTGAAAAACTTTTTCCGAGTCCTTTTAGACCGTTGACGACATCCGTGAAACGGGTAAACATGTCGCCAATGGTCTCACTCGGTTTCATCCGGAAAAGTTCGAAAGAATGTAACAGAAGATTGATTTTTGATTCTTTCACTCTACTTGTGCCTTCGTGAGTCACTTCGAGTGTGTGCCAAATATCAAATGCGGTTTCACAAGTCGAAACACAGTTAAACTCATTTTTATCAAGTGCACAAAATAAGGCATTCATAGCCTTTGCATTAAGAGCGAAAGCCTTCTTCTCCAATTCATTCCAATCGATCATTGGAAGAGAAGACTTCGAAAATCCGTTTTCGACAAGATTCCAAAGTTCAAAATCCATAGAAATAAGAAAGATCCTCATTCGGGTCTTCCAAAAGGTGTAGTCCGTCCCATTGAACATAGGTGGACGTGTAATAGAATGACCCTCTTGGTTTCTAGCGTATGCCATCTCTCTTGGGTTTTAATCCGTTAGAGAGTTAACCCCGCTCTGATACTAATTGTTAGGATCAAGAGCACTAAGAGGGGGGGGGGGGGGGGGGTGAATTAGTGCAGCGGAAAAACCTTCTGCTATTAAAATCGAAAATTGCGTTCGTTCGATAGAAGTGATTTTGGTAAGAAAGCTGAATCGTAAATCACTTCAACTTTTGACTAGGAGAGATGCAGCAAAGATATGAACGCAGTTTGCAGTTATGATGGAAATCAGAATATAAGCGCAAACTGAAATACGACGTTCGTACGATAAAACTGATTTGCATCTTAAACCCCGATTCGGAAAGCACTAAACTTTGAAACACGTTCGTAAAAACACAGAAGGCAGTAAGCTATTGAGGAGGTTTGCAGTAAAGATAAGATGCTCAAAGTAAATGCAAACCGAGATTTAGAGTGGTTCGGTCAATCTTGACCTACTCCACTTTTGGCTTCCTCCACCGACGAGGTCACCGACGTCAACTAGAGGCCTTCCTTCAATAGGCGAAGACCAACCACCCTTTTACAGTTTCACTACTTTTGACGGGCTTAGGAGACAACCCTTATAGAATTTTCTCTCCTCTCTTTACAAGTCAGAACTTGGAAGAAAAGAGGGAGAAGAACTTTTGGCCTTTACAACAATTTTGAGCTCTAAGAATCACAGAAAAAAATCAAGATTTCGATGTAAGTTCATACCCTTTCAGTGCTGAATGGGTGGGGTATTTATAGGCCCCAACCCAGCTCAAATTTGGAGCTCAAAATTGTCAATTCCCGGAATTCCGGGTTCAGGCGGTTGCACCTCCTGATTGAGGCGGTTGCACCGCCTAGCAGAGCTCGAAGACTGAGCCTTTGGGCGGTTGCACCTCTTGCCAGAGCTTGAAGACTGAACTCAGGTGGTTGCACCTCCTGACTGAGGCAGTTGCACCGCCTGGCAGAGCTCGAAGACCGAGCTTAGGCGGTGCCACCTCCTGTCAGGGGAGGTTGCACCGCCCAATCTCGCTCGGAGACTGATCCCAGGCGGTGCCACCGCCTGGCTGGAGCGGTTGCACCTCCTAGTCTCGCTCGGAGACTGAGCCCATGCAGTGCAACCTCCTACCTTGGGCGGTTCAACCGCCTGGCAAAAATCAGGGTCCGAATGGGTTGATCCATTCGGCCCAATTTGGGTTTTTCAGGGGCCCAATTGCCCCAAGATCAAGTTAATGGGATCACCTCCCATTTCCAACTTAATCATTGTGCTAACTACGATATTCCCTAAGACATTTACTGCAACTTGCTCCGGTGCGTCAATCGCTTATTCCGGCGAGCTTCCGGCGAACTTTCGTCGATCATCCGATGAACCCTCGGTGATGCTCCTGCGGACTTCCGGCAAACTCCTGGACTTGCGACAATTCACTTGGCGAGTTCCGACGAGCTTCTTTGGCAAGCTTATGGACTTCTCGGATTTGTTCCCGCAGAACCTCCGACGACTGTCCGAACTTCCGTCGAACTCTCGAACTCCCAACGTGATCATTGTCTTGACTCCGGCGTAACTCCTACTACATGTCTTACTTTCATCATAGTTAATCCTGCACACTTATCTCAACATATAGATTAGATAACAAATGACAATTGACTTTATCATCAAAATCTGAGATTCAACAATAGGATTATCCCTTAATCCTAACCCTAATTGCATGCAAACTATGCAACTGAAAACATAGTCCTAAGCAAGTTTTCAACCGGCAAATGTCGAGTCTCCTTCCGGTGAGCTTTCCGACGATCTTCCGATGGACTTCCAATACACTCTCGGATTTCTTCCAACGGACTCCCAACAGGCTCCCGATCTTGTGGAGAGTTCAGCGAGTAGCTGAGCCTTCTCGATGATCTCTGCGAACCTCCAACGATCTCTTCGGCGGACTTCCGAAAACTCCGACAAGTCCCCGATTTCTTCTCGGTTGGTTCCGGCAGCATCTCCGACGAATCTTCGGACTCTCGAACACCCATCGAACTTGACTTCGGTAGACTTGCTTTATGTCTTTAAGCTATCATAGTTCATCCTGCACATATAAAGCAAAAGTTCGATCTAGACAATTACTCCTAAGCAATTAATCAAGTTGTTTGGCATGTCATTGGTCCCTCGACGCTTCGTCCGATTCTTCGGCGCATCATCCTCTCTTGCGGCCTATTACCCAATCGGCCAGTTGGCTCCATAACTCCAATATCCTTGGCGCAATACTTGCCCTTCTTGGCCCGATGCCCGAATCCATGGCCCGAAGCTTTCTGTCGATACGTCGACCGATCCACCGGCCTGACGTCCAATCTTCTAACATGTTCCTCTGGCACAACATGATTTTCCTATTTTAATAGTCTCATCCTGATCGAAGCATCCTACGTCACTCAAAATGTAGATTAAATCATAAACACATATCAAGTGGTTTCATCATCAAAATACGAGATTCAATAGATGAAACAATTAGGACCACTTATGTTGATGCCTTAGGAACAATTTTTAGCAATCCCAACTTAATGATACTTCTAAAAAGTTGTGAGCATTTACTACCATTAAGCACTAAAATACTTCATCACATCCTAATTAGTATCATTCTCCCTAAACAATATCATCATGATGAAGTAAGCCAAACGAAACTACGAACCATGTATTGGATCATGAAGGGATATAACAATTGCTTTAGTTACCTTATCCAACAAAACATGATAGAAATATCTAAAAAGGACTTGATGCTTCCATATGGTGGCTTAATCACTAGAACGCTCAATGCCTATGATATTGCCATTCCACCCGACGAAGAAGTTATAAAGCTAAATAGATTTAGTATCATAAATAAAAATCTACTTTGACAAATGAGATGTATATTTAGAAATGATATATGGGTTAGACTGCCTAGAAGGACCGATCCCCCTCAACTTAAACCAAAACCAGAAACATCAATCTTTAGGGGTAATCTATCTCCTCCAATTGGTCCCTTTGAGGAATCACATCAAGTAGAGCAAGCACCTCTATCATCTATCAAAGACATAGGGATTCGGATGGATCGCTTTAAACAAAGATAAGATCGATTTGAACAATGGCAAGATCAAATCCTATCTGAGCTGTAGTAGATTCACCGATAGTTTGACACATTGTTTAGACATTTTAACTTTCCACCACCTGAATGAGCATATGTATGTATTTAGAAAATGTGGACACAATTCCTTCTTGTCATGTTGTAATACTATGTTGTTGTAAACCTTTTATGCTACTCACTTTGATGATCGCAATACCACTTACATTGATGATCGCAAGTCCTTGATATGTTTAACTATTGGTATCTATGACTTAGATGTATTATTATTTGGTGAGCATTTACAGAGTTAGGAATATTAATTTGTCCGAATGTATGAATTTCATAAATTTCATTTTTGAACTTTCTTGATTCCTTGATCAATTAAATTCAGTGCTAAAAATTTTATGATACGAATTTTACATGATGATAAGATTGCGTACTTCAATAACATGTTTACTTTGATGTTGGAAATTTTGTGCCATGATGCTAAAAGTTTCCATGATGATGAGCATGTTGTATTTTCATTATTGTGATTTGAGAAGTTTTAATCATACATCGGACTCTTAATCTTTGAGTACTACAAAGCACTAATGATTTTACCTTCATGATTGTGATTGAAAAGCTATAACAAAACATAACCGAATGCATGATTTTGTTGTATTTCTCTTCCGGACTTAATATATTTCTTGAATGGAGCTTTTATGAGCCTATGCTATATCAAAGCTATTTCATATCCATGATCCATCACTTAATGATTTTTTACACATGGAATTAATTGACAAATGCATCTCTCATGGATTTATCTCTTGTAAATTTTTAAATTGAGAAATAGATTTGAATTAATGATTCTTTCAATTAAATTCCTTCTTGATGAAGGAAGAATTTTTTTTTTGATGAACACTTGCAAGGATTTAATTTCACATGTATATCTAGATCCTCTTAAAAAATGAAGCATGATTTCATGAAACACTCTTATCATTTTTAACTTCATTTAAAGTTGATTCTCAATGGTTTTTACCTTCCTTCTTTCCTTCTTCATGCAAAGTTTTGATGATAAGTAAACGGAAAGAAGTTAATGAATTATATCATGTCATGAATGCTTGAAAAATAATTGGTATGAATTTATTTACAAGTTGAAAAATGACATGAATTTTTACCACAATTACATATATTATTGAATCGTTCTCTTTTTTTTTTATGACAAATGGGGAGAAATATGTGGTAAATTGATGATAAATGTATGTAATTTTACACTTGAAATGTTTGCATTATGATAAGATATCTAGAGCTTAATTTGAAATATTACAAATTGATATCTTATCATAGAATGAATAGCTATGATTGGTATCCTTTATATTTGAAATATAAGACTTGAAAATGGATGTCATGCTTTGACATCATTTTCAGAAAGTTACATCATGATAGGAATCATGATGGGGATATTGATAAGTTTAAATGAACTTAACTTATCAATATGTCTCTTGAATTCAAAGGCATAGAATTCAAGAATGGCTTTCTCAAATATGGTATATAGATAGGGGGAGTTAAGGTTAACTCCGTCATCAATTGATTATCATTATCAAAAAGGGGGAGATTGTTGAATCTCGGATTTTGATGATGAAGTCAATTATCATTTGTTTATCTAATCTATATGTTGAGAAAAGTATGCAGGAATAACTACGATAGCAGTAAGACATGCAACAGGTGTTGAGCCGGAGTCAAGACAAAGATCATGTTGCGAGTTCGAGAGTTCGTTGGAAGTCCGGATGTTCGTCGGATGTTCTACGGGAACCATCCAAGAAGTCCAAGAGCTTGCCAAAGAAGCTCGTCGGAACTCGCCAAGAAGATTGTCATGAAGTCCAGGAGCTTGTAGGGAGTTCGCCGGAGCATCGCCGAGGGTTCGTTGGATGTTCGCCAGAAGTTCGCTGGAAGCTCGCCGGAAGAGCGATTGACGCACCGGAACACGAAATGAAATAATGATGTCTTAATTATCGTAGTTAGAGTTTAGATTTAGTTAGGACTGGGAGGTAATCCCACTAACTTAATTAGGGGCCAATTGGACCCTTAATAGACCCAAATTGGGTCGAATGGAACAGCCCATTTGGACCCAGAATTCCTGGTCGGTAGTGGCACTGCCTAGGAGACTCGGTCTCCCAGGGATTCTGGGCAGTGGTACCACCCCTGTCAGGCGGTAGTACTATCGACAGTTATTACTGCCAGCAGTGGTATCGCCCTAGTCAGGTAGTGGTACTGCCAGAGCTCCGTCTCTGAGCTCTGTCAAGTGGTAGTACCGCCCAGACTGAGCGATAGTATCGTTTAGTGATAGATGACAGGCGATAGTACCGCCTAATAATGACGGTGGTACTGCCAGGACCCTAGAAATCCAGGAATGGACACTTTTAGGCTCCATTTTTAAACTCATTGGGGCCTACATAAACCCCACCCTTTCCTGCATGAAAGGGCACGAAAAACTTGCTTTAATCTTGAGTCTTTGAGGCCATAAAGTGTTAAAAAAGCTACAGTTCTCCTCTTATCTTCTAAGTGTTGAGATCATTCAAGAGAGGAGTGAAAACTTGTAAGGGTTGTCTCCTAAGCACATCAAAAGGAGAAAAGCTGTAAAAGGGTGGTTGGCCTTCGCCTATTGAAGGAAGGCCTCTAGTGGACGCAAGTGACCTCGTCGGAGGAGGAAGCCAATAGTGGATGTAGGTCACGTTGACCGAACCACCCTAAAATCTCGGTTTGCATTAACTTTGAGCATCTTTCCTTTATAGCAAACTGCCTCTCCTCCTTACTATGCTTTAAATATGTTTACATTCTCTTTGACGTAAAACATCTTCCGAGATCAACTTTCTAGGAAGACTTTACGAAATATATGTTTTTCATTTGTGTGATTTATATTGCTGCAAATCATATAGTCTTCTCTTGCATTTTCACTTAAGAATTCAAGCTCAAATTTCTTCCAAAACGAATTTAGTATAGATCATTCTTATTGAATCGGCTTTAATCGAAACAAGGTTTTTTAAAATAGACAAAGTTTTCTGCTACACTAATTCACCCCTACCCCGCCCCCCCCCCTAGTGCGCTCTTGATCCTAACATTTGGTATCAGAGCAAGGTTCACTCTTAGTTGGATTAAAACCCAAGAGAGATTGCATTTGCCAAAAACCAAGAGGGTCATTCAATTACACGTCTGCTCATGTTCAATGGGACGGATTACACCTATTGGAAGACTCAAATGAGGATCTTCCTAATTTCTACGGATTTTGAGGTTTCGAACATTGTAGAAAATGGATTTCAAAAGTCTTCTCTTCCAATGATGTTTTGGAATAAATTGGAGAAGAAGACTTTCGCTCTAAATGCAAAGGCTATGAATGCATTATTTTGTGCACTAGATAAAAACGAGTTCAATCGTGTTTCAATCTGTGAAAGTGCTTTTGATATTTGGCACACACTCGAAGTGACTCACGAAAGCACGTGTAGAGTGAAAGAGTCAAAAATCAACCTTTTAGTATATTCTTATGAATTATTTCGAATGAAACCGAGTGAGACCATTGGAGACATGTACACCCGTTTTACGGATGTCGTCAATGGTCTAAAATGACTTGGTAAAAGTTTTTTAGATTTTTAGCTCGTCAACAAAGTTTTAAGATCCTTTCTCAAGAGATGGGACCCTAAAGTCACTGCCATTCAAGAGGCCAAAGACTTAAACAACTTTTCTCTTGAAGAATTAATTGGGTCACTAATGACCTATGAAATGACATGCAAAGCACATGAAGAGCTTGAGGGCCCCCTTCCAAAGAATAGGAAGGATATGGCACTAAGAACACAAGAAGATTACTTAAGAGAAAACTCAAGTGATGAGGACTTTGATGATGACTTGGCACTTTTAACAAGGAAATTCAAAAAATTCATTAAAAAAAATAAATTTAAAAATGACACTAAAAATAAATTTGAACCCAAGAAAGACCAAGTAATTTGCTATGAATGCAAGAAGCCAGGACACTATAAAAATGAATGTCCCCAAGCCAAGAAGAGAACACCAAAGTAGAAGGCACTCAAAGCAACATGGGATGACTCAAGCGCATCCGAAGAAGAGGAGCCCAACACCGAGCAAGTTGCTCATTATACGCACTAATGGCCATCGAAGAGGAGGTATCAAGTTCAATTGATGCAAATTTATCATTTGATGAATTATTAAATGCTCTCTATGATTTATCTAATGAATGCAAAACAATTAGTAGAAAATATAAATTGTTAAAAAAGGAGCATGATTCTTTTGTTTGTAATTTTGATAAATTAAAAATTAAGCATAATGGTTGTTTAGCTCCATGTACGAAATGTCATGATTTAGAAATACTCCAAAAGGAGAACTTCCTACTCAAGGATACCTTGAAGAAATTTGAGGTTGGTAGCAAGTCCTTGAACATGATCCTTACCAATAAGGGTCACATTCATAAAAGAAGTGGAATTGGATTTATGAGAAGCTCTCACCAAAATCCAACTACCTTCATTAACGGCCCTATCTTGCATATTTCGCACCAAAACAAATGCAACTTTTGTTGCAAACATGGACATAAAGCTTATCATTGTCCATTTAAAAAGTGTAGTCCAAACAAATTAATTTGGATTCCTAAAGGAACCATAAAGAATTTCATGCAACATGATAAGCAATTTAGATCAATTTTTGAGGCACCCAAGCTCAAATGGGTACCTAAAAATCATCATCTTTTTTAGAAACGTATACCATCACAAGCTAGGAGCAACAGATGATATCTTGCTATTTAGGTACTCAAGGTTTTTGACCAGAGATACAAAATGGCTCATAATGCTCTCTAGCTAAAATAACAAATAGAATTAAAACTACCAATTACAAAATGATTCTTATACTCCATACGTTAATAATACAATCCAGTATAATAATCACTAAAGTTTGATCCCTCAAATTTTGAAACTTGTAAACTCTTATGCATGAATTCCTCTTCACACATCCTCCGGATTTCTGGATTTATCGGATACAATCCTTCCTCAAATTTTTCCAAATCTAACTATATCTTACAAGATCATGAACTTACAGCTTGCAAGCCAGGTTTACATACAAATTTGTATGATGAACTTGTTGAATCTCGTATTTTGATGATGAAACTACTTGATATATGTTTATGATTTAATTTGCGTTTTGAGTGACGCAGGATGCTTCGATCAGGATGAGACAATTAAAGCAGGAAAATCATGTTGTGCCAGAGGAACATGTCAGAAGATTGGACGTCGGGCCGATGGATCAGTCGACGTATCGATAGAAGGCTTCGGGCCATGGACTCGGGCATCGGGCCAAAAAGAGCGGGTATTGTGCCAAGGATATCGGAGTTGCGGAGTCAACTGGCCGATTGGGCAAAAGGCTGCAGGAGAGGACGATGCGCCGAAGAATCGGATGAAGCGTCGAGGGACCAATGACATGCGGGAAAACTTGGTTAATTGCTTAGGATTAATTATCTCGATCGAAGTTTTGTTTTAAGTGTGCAGGATTAACTATGATGGAAGAAAAACGTGTGGCAGGAGTTGTGCCGGAGTCAAGACAATGATCACGTTGGGAGTTCGAGAGTTCGACGGAAGTTCGGACAGTCGTCGGAGGTTCTGCGGGAACAAATCCGAGAAGTCCATGATCTTACCAAAGAAGCTCGTCGGAACTCGCCAAGTGGATCGTCGCAAGTCCAGGAGTTTGCCGGAAGTCCGTAGGAGCATCACCGAGGGTTCATCGGATGATCGACGGAAGTTCGCCGGAAGCTCATCGGAAGAAGCGATTGATGCACCGGAGCAAGTTGTAGTAAATGTCTTAGGGAATATCATAGTTAGTACAATGATTAAGTTGGAAATGGGAGGTGATCCCATTAACTTAATCTTGGGGCAATTGGGCCCTTGAAAAACCCAAATTGGGCCGAATGGAACAACCCATTCGGACCTTGATTTCTGCCAGGCGGTTGAACCGCCCAAGGCAGGAGGTTGCACCGCCTGGGCTCAGTCTCCGAGTGAGTCTGAGAGGTGCAACCGCTCCAACCAGGCGATGGCACCGCTTGGGCTCAGTCTCCGAGCGAGACTGGGCAGTGCAACCTCCCTTGACAAGAGGTGGCACCGCTTGGGCTCGGTCTCCGAGCACTGGCTGAGCGGTGCAACTGCCTCAGTCAAGAGGTTGCACCACCTGAGCTCGGTCTTCGAGCTCTGGCAGGAGGTGGCACCGCCCCTGATAGGAGGTGGCACCGCCCAGAGGCTCAGTCTTCGAGCTCTACCAGGCGGTGCAACCGCTCCAGTCTGGAGGTGCAACCGTCTGATCCCAGAATTCCGGGAATTGATAGTTTTGAGCTCCAAATTTGAACTGGGTTGGGGCCTATAAATACCCCACCCATTCAGCACTGAAAGGGCACAGAATACACACTGAAATCTTGATCTTGTTATGTGATTTTTAGAGCTCAAAATTGTTGTAAAGGCCAAAAGTTCTTCTCCCTCTTTTCTTCCAAGTTCTGAGCTGTAAAGAGAGGAGAGAAAATTCTGTAAGGATTGTCTCATAAGCCCGTCAAAAGGAGTGAAACTGTAAAAGGGTGGTTGGCCTTCGCCTATTGAAGGAAGGCCTCTAGTTGACGTCGGTGACCTCATCGGTGGAGGAAGCCAAAAGTGGAGTAGGTCAAGATTGACCGAACCACTCTAAATCTCGGTTTGCATTTACTTTGAGCATATTATTTTTACTGCAAACCTCCTCTAAAGTTTACTGCTTTCTGCGCATATACGATCGGGTTTCAAGCTTTTCACTTTCCGAATCAGCGTTTAGACGTAAATCTGTTTTTTCGTATGATCATCATATTTCAGTTTGCGTTTACGTTTTGATTTCTATCATAACTGCAAACTGCCTTTATATCCTTGCTTAAACTGCATCTTGCCTAATCAAGTGATTTACGGATCAGCATTTAGACGTAAATCAGTTTCTTCGTGCGAATATCATATTTCAGTTTGCGCCTACTATCAGATTTGAATCATAATTGCAAACTGCATTTATATCTTTGCTGCATCTCGCTTAAACAAAAGTTAAAGTGATTTACGAATCGGCTTTCTTACCGAAATCACTTTTAACGAACGAATGCAGTTTTTATCGTAAAAGGTTTTCCGCTGCACTAATTCACCCCCCCCCCCCCCCCCCCCTCTTAGTGCTCTTGATCCTAACAGAACTTGAGTTATATATTTCGAAGCTTACAATACTTGCATGATGAGTCATGAACATATTAAAAACATATGAGTTCTATATGACATTTAGGTATAGTATGCAAGATCAATCATGAACGTACGAATATTCACCTCTTGTGATGTGAATTTTTACATGGTTATGTAATTAGGTTTGTGTGCTCCACAAACAAAAACTCTCTTCAAATTGAAATCACCCACATCAGCCCACACACCCTTGTAAGCAGTGCTCACTGCCTATAGGTGGTGGCACCGCCCAACTGGCAGTAGCACCACCGGTTGCCACGGGTGGCAAGCAGTAGCACTACCTAGCCAGCGATGCCACCGCCCGCAATCTACCCCCTTTTAAAAAACAAGCTCGGGTCGATAGTAGAACCGACTCCAACTCATTTTCCACTCACTCTTGTAGCTACAAACCTCATTTGAACTCCATTCTCTCCCTCTAGCTGCCTAAAACTCCCTATTTCCTGCAAGATCAAGGATCAATCCTACATCTTCTTTTAGATCTCAACTAAGGTATTCTCTAAAAGGCCTTGATTTCTCTTTTATATCATCTACTCTTGCTCATTACTTATCTTCATATGAGTTCTATATTAAAAACATATGAGTTCTATATGACATTTAGGTATAGTATGCAAGATCAATCATGAACGTACGAATATTCACCTCTTGTGATGTGAATTTTTACATGGTTATGTAATTAGGTTTGTGTGCTCCACAAACAAAAACTCTCTTCAAATTGAAATCACCCACATCAGCCCACACACCCTTGTAAGCAGTGCTCACTGCCTATAGGTGGTGGCACCGCCCAACTGGCAGTAGCACCACCGGTTGCCACGGGTGGCAAGCAGTAGCACTACCTAGCCAGCGATGCCACCGCCCGCAATCTACCCCCTTTTAAAAAACAAGCTCGGGCCGATAGTAGAACCGACTCCAACTCATTTTCCACTCACTCTTGTAGCTACAAACCTCATTTGAACTCCATTCTCTCCCTCTAGCTGCCTAAAACTCCCTATTTCCTGCAAGATCAAGGATCAATCCTACATCTTCTTTTAGATCTCAACTAAGGTATTCTCTAAAAGGCCTTGATTTCTCTTTTATATCATCTACTCTTGCTCATTACTTATCTTCATATGAGTTCTATATTAAAAACATATGAGTTCTATATGACATTTAGGTATAGTATGCAAGATCAATCATGAATGTACGAATATTCACCTCTTGTGATGTGAATTTTTACATGGTTATGTAATTAGGTTTGTGTGCTCCACAAACAAAAACTCTCTTCAAATTGAAATCACCCACATCAGCCCACACACCCTTGTAAGTAGTGCTCACTGCCTATAGGTGGTGGCACCGCCCAACTGGCAGTAGCACCACCGGTTGCAACGGGTGGCAAGCAGTAGCACTACCTAGCCAGCGATGCCACCGCCCACAATCTACCCCCTTTTAAAACCAAGCTCGGGCCGATAGTAGAACCGACTCCAACTCATTTTCCACTCACTCTTGTAGCTACAAACCTCATTTGAACTCCATTCTCTCCCTCTAGCTGCCTAAAACTCCCTATTTCCTGCAAGATCAAGGATCAATCCTACATCTTCTTTTAGATCTCAACTAAGGTATTCTCTAAAAGGCCTTGATTTCTCTTTTATATCATCTACTCTTGCTCATTACTTATCTTCATAATAGCATGATTTATGGGTTCTAGAAGATCCTCTAGGGACAAAGGGAAGAGGAGATTAGAAGAAAACTATGATTCCACACGTTTCGATTCACATCAACATGCCCTAAAATTTGCATCCATAGAATCTAGCAATATTCATAAGGGAAATAATATTGATTTAGATGAACTAAGTGATTTAGAACCTATTCAATGGTTTGTAAATCTAGACCTTCTCCCAATCCTACAAATAAGTGAACATATCTACTCTAGACTTGTTAGGTTGTTTTACAAAAATCTACATGTAGATGAAGAAAAAGGGTATCAACCTATATTTTAGGACACCATATATCCATTAAGGATAGATCTATTTACGACATCATATGCATCCCGGTGAAAGAAGGATGTTGTTATTTTAGAGGACAATGGGATGATGAAACAATTGGGACCACTTATGTTGATGCCTTAGGAACAATTTTTAGCAATCCCAACTTAATGATACTTCCAAAAAGTTGTGAGTATTTACTACCATTAAGCACTAAAATACTTCATCACATCCTAGTTAGTATCATTCTCCCTAAACAATATCATCATTATGAAGAAAACCAAATGGAACTAAGAACCATGTATTGGATCATGAATGAATATAACAATTGCTTTGGTTACCTTATCCAACAAAATATGATAGAAATATCTAAAAAGGACTTGATGCTTCTATATGGTGGCTTAATCACTAGAATGCTCAATGCCTATGATATTGCCATTCCACCCGACGAAGAAGTTATAAAGCTAAATAGATTTAGTATCATAAATAAAAATCTACTTTGATAGATGAGATGTATATTTAGAAATGGTATGTGGGAAAGACTGCCTAGAAGGACCAATCCCCCTCAATCTGAACTAGAACCGGAAACTCCAATCTTTAGGGATAATTTATCTCCTCCAACTGGTCCCTTTGAGGAATCACATCCAGTAGAGCAAACACCTCTATTATCCATCGAAGAAATAGGGATTCAGATGGATTGCTTTGAACAAAGACAAGATCAATTTGAACAATGGCAAGATCAAATCCTATCTGAGCTGTAGCAGATTCACTGACAGTTTGACACATTATTTAGACATTTTAACTTTCTACCACCTGAATGAGCATACGTATGTATTTAGAAAATATGGACACAATTCCTTCTTGTCATGTTATAATACTTTGTTGTTGTAAACCTTTTATGCTACTCACTTTGATGATCGCAATGCCAGTTACTTTGATGATTGTAAGTCTTTGATATGTTTAACTATTTGTATCTACCTCTTGATGTATTATTTGATGAGCATTTACGAAGTTAGGAATATTAATTTGTCCGAATGCATGAATTTCATAAATTTTATTTTCAGACTTTCTTGATTCTTTGATCACTTAAATTCAATGCTGAAAATTTTATGATACAAATTTTACATGATGATAAGATTGTGTGCTTCAATAACATATTTACTTTGATGTTGGAAATTTTTTGCCTTGATGCTAAAAGTTTCCATGATGATGAGCATGTTATACTTTTATGATTGTGATTTGAGAAGTTTTAATCATACATCGGATTCTTAATCTTTGAGTACTACAAAGCTCTGATGATTTTACCTTCATGATTGTGATTGAAAAGCTATGACAAAACATGTCAGAATGCATGATTTTGTTGTATTTCTCTTCCGAACTCAATGTATTTCTTGAATGGAGCTTTTATGAGCCTATGCCATATCAAAGCTATTTCATATCCATGATCCATCACTTAATGATTTTTTACACATGAAATTAATTGACAAATGCGGATTTATCTCTTGTAAATTTTTAAATTGAGAAATGGATTTGATATAATGATTCTTTCACATGAATTCCTTTTTGACGAAGGAAGAATTTTTTTTTAATGAACACTTGCAATGATTTAAGTTCACATATGTATCTTGATCCTTATGAAAAATGAAGCATGATTTAATGAAACTCTCTTATCATTTTTAACTTTATTTAAAGTTGATTCTCAATGGTTTTTACCTTCCTTCTTTCCTTCTTCATACAAAGTTTTGATGATAAGTAAATGGAAAGAAGTTAATGAATGATATCTTGTAATGAATGTTTGAAAAATAATTGGTATGAATTTATTTATAAGTTAAAAAATGACATGAATTTTTACCATAATTACATATATTGTTGAATCATTCTCCTTTTTGTTGATAACAAAGGGGGAGAAATATGTGGTAAATTGATGATAAATGTATGCAATTTTATACTTGAAATGATTGCATTATGATAAGATATCTAGAGCTTAATTTGAAATATTACAAATTGATATCTTGTCATAGAATGAATTGCTATGATTGTTATCCTTCATATTTGAAATATAAGACTTGAAAATGGATGTCATGCTTTGACATCATTTTCAGAATGTTACATCATGATAGGAATCATGATGGGGGTATTGATAAGTTTAAATGAACTTAACTTATCAATATGTCTCTTGAATTCAAAGGCTTTGAATTCAAGAATGACTTTTCTCAAGTATAGCATATAGATAGGGGGAGTAAAGGTTAACTCCATCATCAATTGATTGTCATCATCAAAAAGGGGGAGATTGTTGAATCTCGAATTTTGATGATGAAGTCAATTGTCATTTGTTTATCTAATTTATATATTAAGAAAGTGTGCAATATTAACTACGATGGCAGTAAGAAATGCAGCAGGTGCTGAGCCGGAGTCAAGACCAAGATCATGTTGGGAGTTCGAGAGTTCATCGGAAGTCTGGACATTCGTCGGAAGTTCTACGAGAACCATCCAAGTAGTCTAGGAGCTTGCCAAAGAAGCTCATCAGAACTCACGAAGAAGATCGTCACGAAGTCCAAGAGCTTGCCGGGAGTCCGCTGGAGCATCGCCGAGGGTTTGTCAGATGTTCACCGAAAGTTTGCCGGAAGCTTGCTGGAAGAGCGATTGACACACCAGAACACGAATTGTAGTAATGATGTCTTAATTATTATAGTTAGAGTTTAGATTAAGTTAGAATTCGGAGGTAATCCCACTAACTTAATTAGGGGCCAATTGGGCCCTTAACAGACCAAAATTGGGTCGAATGGAATAGCCCATTCGGACCCAAAATTCCTGGTCGATGGTGGCACCACCTAGGAGACTCGGTCTTCCAGGGATTCTGGGCGATGGTACTACCCCTGTCAGGCGATAGTACTATTGGTAGTTATTACTGCTAGTGGTGGTACCGCCCTAGTCAGGCGGTGGTACTGCTAGAGCTCGGTCTCCGAGCTCTATCAAGCGGTAGTACCACCTAGACTGAGCGGTAGTACCGCTCAGTGATAAATGACAGGCGATAGTGTTAGGATCGAGAGCACTAAGAGGGGGGGGGGGTGAATTAGTGCAGCGGAAATCTTTCAGCGATTAAAAACGAAAGCTGCGTTTGTTTGATAGAAACTATTTTGATGCAAAAGCCGATTCTAAGATTACTTATGATTGAGTACAGTTTATGTCTAAACACAGTTTGCGTCTAAGCGCAGTTTACGCAGTTTGCGTCTAAATGCAGTTTACGCAGTTTGCGTCTAAATGCAGTTTGTGTCTAAATGCAGTTTGCGTCTAAATGCAGATTGCGTCTAAGCGCAGTTTGCATCTAAGTGCAGTTTGCGTCTTAGGCTCAGATTGCGTCTAAGCGCAGTTTGCGTCTAAGCGCAGTTTGCGTCTAAGCACAAATTGCGTCGAAGCTCAGATTGCGTCTAAGCGTAGTTTGCGTTTAAGCGCAGTTTGCGTCTAAACACAGTTTTACGTCAAAACGTAGATTCGGAAAGATTTGAACTTAGACACTCGTTCGTAAAAGCGCAGAAGTCAGTTTGCAGTTATAAATGGAATGTAAACGTAAACTGCAGAGAAACTCGTTCGTAAAAGCGCAGAAATCAGTTTGTAGTTATAAACAGAATCAAGACGTAAACGTAAACTGCAAAGAAACTCGTTCGTAAAAGCGCAGAAGACAGTTTGCAGTTATAAATAGAATCAAAACGTAAGTGTAAATCGCAATGTAGAGATCGTACGAAAACACCGATTTACGTCTGAATGCAGATTCGGAAAGAACAGAACTTAGAAACTTGTTCGTAAAAGCACAGAGAGCAGTAGCTATGTAGGAGGTTTGCAGTAATGATAAAGTGCTCAAAATGAAAGCAAACCAGAGATTTAGAGTGGTTCGGTCAGTCTTGACCTACTCCACTTTTGGCTTCCTCCACCGACGAGGTCACCGACGTCAACTAGAGGCCTTCCTTCAATAGGCGAAGGCCAACTGCCCTTTTACAGTTTCACTCCTTTTGACGGGCTCAGGAGACAACACTTACAGAACCTTTCTCTCCTCTCTTTACAACTCAAGACTTGAAGAACAGAAAGAGGAGAACTTTTGGACTTAACACAAATTTGAGCTCTTAGAATCACAGAAAAGATCAAGAATTCGGTGTAGTTCTGTATCTTTTCAGTGCTGAATGGGTGGGGTATTTATAGGCCCCAACCCAGTTCAAATTTGGAGCTCAAAACGATTAAATCCCGGAATTCCGGGATCAGGCGGTTGCACCTCCTGACTGGAGAGGTTGCACCGCCTAGCAGAGCTCGAAGACTGAGCCTCTGGGCGGTGCCACCTCTGTCAGGGGCAGTTGCACCTCTCTGCCAGAGCTCGAAGACCGAGCTCAGGCGGTTGCACCGCCTGACTGGGGAGGTTGCACCGCCTGGCAGAGCTCGAAACTTGAGCTCTGGCGGTGCTACCTCCTGACAGAGGAGGTTGCACCGCCCAGTCTTGCTCGGAGACTGAGCCCTGAGCGGTTGCACCTCTTGGCTGGGGCAGTTGCACCGCCCAGTCTCGCTGGGAGACATAGCCTGGGCGGTGCTACCTCCCTGCCTGGGCGGTTGCACCTCCCACAGCAACCTAGGTCCGAATGGGTTGAACCATTCGACCCAATTTGAGTTCTTCAGGGGCCCAATTGCCCCAAGATTAAGCTAATGGGATCACCTCCCATTTCTAACTTAATCAAAGTGCTAACTATGATTATTTCCTAAGACATATTCTGCAGCTTGCTTCGGTGCGTCACTCGCTTCTTCCGGCGAGTTTCCGGCGAACTTCCGTCGATCATCCGATGAACCCTCGGTGATGCTCCTGCGGACTTCTGGCAAACTCGTGGACTGTGACGATCCACTTGGCAAGTTTCGACGAGCTCCTTTGGCAAGCTTCTGGACTTCTCGGATTTGTTCCCGCAGAACCTCCGACGACTGTCCGAACTTCCGTCGAGCTCTCGAACTCCCAACGTGATCATTATCATGACTCCCGCGCAACTCCTGCTGCATGTCTTACTTTCATCGTAGTTAATCCTGCACACTTATCTCAACACACTGATTAGTCAAACAATTGTCAATTGACTTCATCATCAAAATCCGAGATTCAACAGATAGTACCTCCCAATAATGGCGGTGGTACCGCCAAGACCCCGAAAATCCAAGAATGAACACTTTTAGGCTCCATTTTCAAACTCATTGGGGCCTATATAAACCCCACCCTTTCCTACATGAAAGGGCATGAAAAACTTGCTTAAATCTTGAGTCTTTGAGGCATTAAAGTGTTGAAAAAGCTACAGTTCTCCTCCTTCTTTCTTCTAAGTGTTGAGATCATTCAAGAGAGCAGTGAAAACTTGTATGGGTTGTCTCCTAAGCCCGTCAAAAGGAGAAAAGCTGTAAAAGGGTTGTTAGCCTTCACCTATTGAAGGAAGGCCTCTAGTGGACGCCAGTGACCTCGTCGGAGGAGGAAGCCGATAGTGGATGTAGGTCACGTTGACCGAACCACTCTAAAATCTCAGTTTGTATTTACTTTGAGTATCTTTCCTTTATAGCAAACTGCCTCTCCTCCTTTCTGTGCTTTAAATACATCTACATTCACTTTAACGTAAAACATCTTCCGAGATCGGCTTTCTACGAAGACTTTATGAAATCTATGTTTTTTCATTTGTGTGATTTCCATTGTTGCAAATCACTTAGTCTTCTCTTGCATTTTCACTTAAGACTTCAAGCTCAAATTTCTTCTGAATCGAATTGAGTTGAGATCATTCTCATTGAATCGGCTTTAATCGAAACAAAGTTTTTTGAAATAGCAAGGCATAAAGCAAAATGAAGTCCCGGAGTCAAGAACATGATTTCGTTGGGAGTTCGAGAGTTCGTCGGAAGTCCTTACGTTCTGTCACGGACTTAGCTGGTTTTGCCTAGGTCGTGCAGCACCCTTGCGTGTCCGTCCGCAAAGGTCAGCCTCCCCGAAGCCTCCCATTTTCCCTTAGGACCACCAAAAGAGAGAACGAGTTAGAGAGAACGCCTCAATCGGGATCCACAAGCAAACATCTCCGAAAAACACTTCATAGACAATGCAAATTACAAACAGACTTTACAAGCTCTGAATAGTGGTACAACAAAGGGTAAAATGGTCCATTACAGACCGAAAATCTCTCGCACGTGTCCACATGACACAACCTTTATTTACATGCCTAAAGAGGCTACCAACCCAACTAAAATGGGACTATTAAGCCTTCGGCCGCCCCTTTACATGCTGTACAAGGCATGAACATGCTAAAAGACACGGACATACATAAGCATTACATCAAACACCTTGTTTAGAAGTTTGTCCATGACATTCTCCCTCACTTATTCCTTCGACGTCCTCGTTGAAGCCTTTGTCGACACTGCAACTCCTCGCCTTTGCTGAGTCTTCAATTTTCTACTCTAGCTACAATGCACCTCTTGGTTCCTTGCTACTCTCCGCTGCTGTTTTTTAGTAGTCGAACCTTTGATCCGCCATGCTGCTTCAACTCACCAATGACTCTGACTCTGGTGTGGGGTTGGCTGAGTTGTGTTGATCCTTGTTGATTCCTGCGGATCCCCCAAATGAAGGAAAAGACCATCCTTACTGCACTAGTCTCTTAAATTCCTCATGCTGCTTGAACTGGGTGGATGCTTGTTGGAGCTTTAACGAGCATCGTCTCGCAAACTTCTGAAGTTTTGGGTCCTTCCTCCATAAAATTTGCTCATTGACTCTTCTTTCACTTAGTTGTCACATCCAAATAGGTTCGCATCACTTCCGCTTTCGATTGGCATTTTATTGAGAAATGAAGCGGATAATCTACTCTCAGTAGCACTGATCACCATTGGTGAGGATTTGACAACTATTATCTTCCATTATCTTCGAAGGGTCTTTGAACTTGTGCAGAGCTCCTCTGCTGGATAGATAAGAGAATTGGGGTACTCGGTTTCGCCCATTCTCTTAAGAGTTGAGAAGGCAAAGATTACTTGACTTCGCCCGCCTCCTCGAGGTTGTACTCCATGCATCGAGCTGGTTACTAGCCTTCGCCTGCTCTTTGCTCACACTTCTGAAGCACTTGAAGTGTTTGCACTCCTTGCGTTGAGTTAGTTACTGTGATTCACCTTCTCAATGCCATTGAACTTCTGGAATGCAGGAAGTTTTCACCCCAACTTGGAGTAATTCTCTCATAGGTTTGGTCGCCTCTGGGATTGTACCATCTTCTCCATCAACCCTGCCGCCTACTCCACTGAGTAGCAAAGGTACAACACCGCGTACTGCCTGCTTCGTTCCTTGGTTATGCACTCTTGCATGACCCGAAGTCCTTCACTTTCGGCTATCTTGATGAGAAGCACATTGACACCGGTCTTACGAAGTTCTTCGGCCTCTGCCCTTCAGCCTTGTCTCGGTACTTGGAGATTGCCTTTGCATGCTCCACCTCCTCGGCCCCTTTCATGACCAAGCGCTCTCCCTCCATGAGAGCAAGGGATCAATGACTTTCACGGAAGTCCCGCCTCTGCGGTAACATGGCGCTGCCATGCCCATGGCCCTACTATCCGTCGCCTCGCATCTGCATCCCTTTTCTTCACGATCAGTAGATATGTCTCTGTGGCACTCCTCTGAGTCCACCTCCATTCTAACTGATGCTTGATTTTGGGTAGCTAAGTCCCTCTGGACTCGTCGTCGCTTCCTCGCCCCTTTCGACCCCTTGCTTCAACACCTCTATGTTCTCCAAGCGGCTCCCTTTGGTCGATGGAAAGACAGATTGCAACTCCCATGCATGGCCTTTGCCATCACGTTGTAGGGTTTGCACCGATTATGTTCTCCTTAGCTTCCTTGGTAGCAACGTTCGCTTACTCGGCCTTGTCCTCTGACTTGCCGGGCTCCCTTAAGCGAATATGAGCTCTAGAGCAGTCCAACTCTCCAGCTGCTTCGATCATACCTCTGCATGATCAAGTTCCTCCCATGGAACTCACTAGTACTTGCATTCGAACTTTTCCCTTGGTGGAACCCAGCCCCCATATGCTGATGACCAAGGTTTTCATTCGATGCAAAATTCGATGCACGCACGGAAGACCCGCCTCTGCGGTACCATGGCCTTCACTCCTTGAATCCATAGCCCTTCTTGCCGTCGTGTTGTTCACCGAAGTGGAGCTCCCAGTAGCTCTCGATCATACCTCCATATGATCTAGTCCCTCTTGGGACTATATCGTGTGTATCGCATTGCCACGAACTGTTCCACCACAATCCGCTGCACCATGTCGCCTCCTGGTGACATCTCCATTGCATTCTGATCCTTGTGGAATAAACTCGAATTGTGAACCCTCCATGTGTGGCCTCTGCCAATACATCATAGGGTCTCCTCCACCTTCGATTTTGTTCGCTCCTTTGGCAATCGACCTTCGTCCACCCACTCTTTGGTCACACCTAGATGAAGCACCGCTCTAGGACAATCCATCACCTAGTAGCTCCCAAAGTCCACCGACTTCACTATAATTTGTGCACTATTGTCTGGATCCTCCGCCTCTGCCCCTACCAGCACAATCTCCGCTACGCACCGCTTCCTTCATAGCAACTCGAATGGCAACACTGTGGCATATTCTTCAAGAGTATCCGCCTCTACGTCCTCTTGCCCCGTGCTAAGGCCTTCTGTACCCAACTTCGCCTCCGCAAATTGAGTCGCCTTAGTTCCTCCATCAAATGCTTCTTCGAGATAAGGTGCATGTGCCCCGAAGCTCCCTTCGTCTTTGGCACCATGCAAGATGAGTCCGCTCCGTCAGAATGAAGGACCCATGGAACAACATGATCCTACTCTTGCCTCTGCAAGAGTTCATGTCCTTGACCTCTGTCTAAGGAAAGCACTGTGCCTCTACTCCACGTTCCAACTTCTATGCTGGCTCCCTTCATGCGGCTTGAGTACTTCGCCAAGTTGCACCCAAGTTGCTCCACTCCTCGTTTTTGCATTGAGTCGATGGTGGCCCTCGCGCCCACCATTCCACGGGTCAGCCCTCCCTTGAGTCCGATCTCCACATCGACTCTAAGTGTGCCCTCATTTAAGTTGCTTTGGGTCGCTCCCCCACTTGATCTCGCAATGCATCCACCAATGCATTCTCTCGAGCGAGATCATGCGACGACTCCTCGCCGCTTGCTCAGTCCATCGAGCTTCGTGGAGTTGTTGTTTGTTGAGGTACTCCTCCTCAACATGTGAGGTCCATCTCACATGATTCTCCCTCTGGAGAGCCGGGACTTATCCCTCCTGGATAACTATCCCATTGGAGCAACATCTCTCTTCGTTTCGGAGACCACCATCCCCTTGGACTACTCTGATCTGCTGAACAAACTGTGCATTGTTCTGCCTCCTGCAAACGCACTTGGTAGATTGCGACTCCCCATCAATACAGTCCCCACTGCACCCCTCAAGGCCTAGCAACATGCTGAACTCATTGCACACTTCAGCCTCCTACGGACGTATCCTTCACATGCCGAAGAGAAAGTATCAATGCTCCATGGCGCCGAGTTTCGGTCGCCTTGGGATGGCCACGAACATTCCATCGTCCGCATACAAGCCCATGCATGAGTACCAAATTCTTCGAGTTAGCAATTCCCCTCACCTTTGTGAGCTTTGCATAACTCTTTTTTGGTCGTTGAGCATCTCATTCCACCTTGGATGGTCTCATCCTTTACCAAGCGCCTCGCTTGCCTTGAGCACCATCAAGTATAGTTGTCAACGTTGAGCCGTAGCTCAAACTCAGCCATCCCAACCTTTGTGCACTCCACATTCTTGTTAGGATCGGAGCGGCACTAAGAGGGGGGGGTGAATTAGTGCAGCGGATTAAAACGTTGGTTTTCGACAAATCTTTCGTACGATAAGAACGGAACTTGAAAAGCTTAACTTGAAAGCGTATTCTTAAAATTGCACAGCAAAGGTAATAAGGAACTAAAGCATGTAAGAAGGTTTGCAGTAATGTAAATAGCAATAATGAAATGCAAACCAGAGATCACGCCGATTTTAGAGTGGTTCGGTCAAATGACCTACATCCACTTGCGAGGCCCCTCTTCGATGAGGCTCCCACCTTCCACTAGCGGGCAAATACCCCTCTTACAACCTTTTACAAGCAGTTCAACCTATTACAAATTTTCAGCAAGAAAGAAGGAGGAGAACTCTCTAGCAAATTGAAAACAAGAAAGGCAAAGACTCTTCTAAGACTTTTCTCTCAATCACTTGCTGCTCAAAGAGTTGTATTCTCAGCTGAGACTTGAGGGGTATTTATAGGCCTCAAGAGGATTCAAATTTGAGCTCCAAAAATTTGAATTCTCTTATGTTCCCGATGCTGGCGGTGCCACCGCCCAGCGCTCGGGTGCTGGACGGTGCAACCGCCCAGCCCAGGAGGTGTCACCGCCCAGCTCTCGGGTGCTGGGCGGTGCCACCGCCTAGGCCAAATCAGCTCACTGGTTGGGCTCCAAACTTGGCCCAAACCAGTCCGAACTCGGGCCCAATTGGCCCCTACTTGAGTTATACGATTAACACCTAATCCTAACCCTAATTAACATGCTAACTACGAATTTAAAGACATTTTCTAAGCTATTACAAAGTCCGTAAGTCAAGACTTCTTCCGGCGAGCTTTCGGCGAACTTCCGACGGTCTTCCGATAAACTCTCGAAAACCATTATGCGGACTCCCGACAAGCTCCTAGACTTCACGATTTGATCTTGGCGAGTTCCAACGAGCTTCTTCGGTAAGCTCCGATCTTTCTCGGTGAGCTCCGCGAACTTCCAACGAACCTTCCGGCGAGCTTCCGAAAAACCCTTCGGCAAGCTCCCTACTCATTCTCGGCTAGTTCCGACAGCATTCCCGACGAACCTTCGGACTTCCGTTGAACTCTCGAACTCACAACAAATCCTTCACGCTTGACTCCAGCACTTTGTTTCGCTTTATGTCTTCATCGTTATCGTAGTTAATCCTGCACACACAAACCAAAACTCAACTCCGATCTAGACAATTATTACAATGCGAATTGACATTCTGTTGCCCGGCACGTCATTGGTTGGCGCTTCGTCCGATTCTTCGGTGCATCGTCCTCTCTTGCGGCTTGTTGCCCAATCGGCGGTTGACCTCCGCAACCCCGATATCCTTGGTGCAATTTCGCTCTCCTTGGCCCGATGCCCGACGTTCGAAGCATTCAGCCATCCAATATCCTGACGTGATCTCTTCCGGCGCAAAGTCAATTCCTCCTGTGTCAACTGTCTAAACCTGATCGAGTAGACCTGCATCGCTCAAAATGCAGTTTAAATCATAAACACATATCAAGTGGTTTAATCATCAAAATACGAGATTCAACAATCTCCCCCTTTTTGATGATGACAGCCACTTGATGACGGAGTTAACCTTAACTCCGGGAGTTTAAACAAACTCTCCCTATCAATATGCCATATTGATAGAACCTTGAATTCAAACTGAATTCAAGTCATTGCAATATTCATCATGAATACTTGCAACACATCATCATGAACATATGCATAAACTTATGCATATCATGTCATCAACATACTTCTCCCCCTTTGTCATCAACAAAAAGGAGAAGTACAACTATTCTTTGTGTTTTTAATATAAGTTCAACTCATTGCATGAAAAACATAATATCAAGTTTTATCATCATGTAGTTTTGAAGCTAGAAAATTTAGCAAGTATTGCATCATGCTTAGGACATTCAAGCTATCAAGTTTTAGATATGCAAGTTTTATAGCATACAAGATAGCACTTTTGGTAATGTTCAAGATAGCAAGTTCTACATCATGCAAGCTAGCAAAATGTTTGAAAAAGTGATCAAGTTTTGCAACATACAAGCTAGCAAAAATGTCAAACTAGCAAGAGATAATGTTTTACATGAGGCAAGCAAACAATTTGGCAAATGTTACATTTGCATCTCTCTTTTGAGAAGTGCAATTTTTGCTTTCATCTTGAATTGTGCAAGCTAGTTAGTTTGCCTCTTTTCATGATGTCTACGCTAGAAATTCTTGCTCCCCTTTGTCATTGTCAAAAAGAAGGGAAGACCCTTATATCAATTTTCATATTATGACAAAGGTAAGTATCATTCTTATTTTTGCATCATTATATATTCAAATTAAAACATACACAATTTCAATAACCTTATTTTTCATGCACGATACCAAAAAATAAATCAATCATCATTAATAAGCATATCATACATGATACTCAAACATTAAAATTTTCTAGCATTTATCAACATGTTGATCATGATACCAAACATTCATCATTTAAAGCATTCATGATATACATCATATGCAATACATCACATAAAAAGCATAAGTGTTGCATGCATCATTTTAGCAACAATTCGTAACATTTCATCATATGACAAGATATCAACAAGTAAAATTACAATGCTAGTTCTTGATATCTTAATATGATGCAAACATGGCATATGGCAATCATAGCATTTCGATTATCAATTTACCATATATTTCGATGCAAGCTTCTTTTGATATCTCAACATAATTCAAATTTAAATATGGCACTTATAGTATCAATTCATATATTTCTCCCCCTTTGTCATTACCGAAAAGAAGGGAGAAATCGATGGCCAAAAGATTTTAATCATTATACAAGCCAACTTACAAAATCATGTCATGATATCAAGAAAATTCAAGAAGGACATAATTCATTCAATAAATCCTTTTAATAGAGCAAAAGGATTATACAACCAAGGATCATGATTAAAATATATCAATATCATAGATCAAGTCATGATTCGTGATTCATCATAAAGGAAATTAATTTTCAATCATCTCATAAGGCTTTCAAGGAATTTTTGAAACATAGGAGAATGATTAATTTAAGCATGCAATGTTTCAATTAAATTAAAGTCATGAATACCAATACTTTCATATTGTGAGTATCAATTCATGAATACCAAAAGATATTATTTGTGATTCCAATTTTACAAGATCAAGATTATGATTTAAATAAAACTTATTCAAATCAAATCGGTAACTTGAAACTCATAATCAAGTCATCAAAATCAATTTCGAGATTCACAAAATATCATGAAATCATTAATCTTGATCCGATGGGAAAAGCATTTTTGAAGTGATTCTTTTTTATCTAAGCATGCCTTAGTCATTATATGCCAAATCAAGATAAGCATGAAAGTTCAAGACATAAAGGCAAAATCTTATAAAACAGCTAATCAAGCAAGATTTTAAACATCTATTTTCAAGCTAGAGTAAGTCAAGGATTCAATTATCTTATGTCATGAATTCCAATAGGCATCTCAAATTATCAACATCACATTAAAAATATATTTCAAAAAGACATATCGATAAATGATTCATTTGCATCATTTTATTTTTGGAAGATTCTCCTCTTTTGTAAATAAATCTAGGAGAACAAAATGAATTAAGGGAGATATAATATGATTGAAGCATTGAACATGATTCATATTTAAAATGTGTCTCATGTCATAAGTATGAATCAAGCATTTGTGAAATCCGAAATCATCCTCAAAATCACATTCAATAAATTCATACATGATAAGCATAGATTTATTGAAAAATCGATAAGATAGAGGATCGTATTTCGTTTTTATAAATTTCTATTCATGTGATTTGCTTCTTATAAGCATTCCTTTACCTTTAATAAAACAAGTATCAATATTTAAGACGGAAAGGTAAATTTCATAGAACAAATCATCAAGTATGATTCCATGATAACATCCTTTTAATATCTTGATATTCATCATCAAGTATGATTTCAAAAAAATATGTTTAAGAGAAATCATTAAGACCAAATACATGATACACTCATTTATTTTTAAAATATTCATCATGTTTATTTTCATGAGATTCACAAGATTGGTAAACTAAATTCATTAATCTCAATAGGATATAAAATTTATTTCCATTTCATATAATTGATTTTATGTGAGGGTGTTCAAATCTTTTTGTGAAAACATGTATCATCATTTAAAATCAAAACAAAAGTTTCATCATAAAACCGTCAAGACCAAACACATCAAAAATAAAACATCATGATATCACATCTATCATCAAAAGACTATCAAGAAATTCATACATAGATGTATATACACTTTGTCATCTTAATATGTCATGAGAATGTCATCTTAATTCATCATAAAAATGATTAAACCAAAAACATGTTAATCCAAAATTAGAGTATCAAATCAATATTCACTTCAAAAACTCATGCATGACATAAAATCATCAAAATACACATGCATGAATTAATCCTAAGCATTATATATAACTATCATCCATAATGTTGCATACATCATTCAACATTTCAAAACATAACATGTATGAAAACTTAGCAATATACTTTTCATGATCAAATTTTTAATTTTTTCAAAGATGCTAAAAAGAAAAACATGATATAATTTTTGAAAAACAATTTTTTTTTTATTTCCTATTCCTACTATCTAAATTAAGAACTCATTAAAAACTTTAAGTAATTTCAAAATAATTCAAGAGAGTTGAGTTACTTACCTTGTAGTTGAAGCTCGTCAAAGCCCTCGTCGTTTCACCTTTGGAAGTTCTTGATTCATCCTTGGTTGCCTTCCTCTTCTTTGGCCTCTTCCTCCGTTCAAGTTCATTGTTTATTTTAGATTTTTGTTTAATGAACTTATTAAGAGTTAGTGTTCGAAGTTCAAGTTCATCATTGTCCTCATCACTTGAGTCATCGCTCAAGTGGTATTTATTTCTCCGGAGTTCCAAATCCTTCTTGTTCTTTGGAAGGTGGTCCAAGTGTTCATTGTGTTCATCATGTGCATTGCGCACCATTTCATATGTCATCAATGAGACGATAAGTTCTTCAAGTGGAAAAATATTTAAATCTTTTGTTTCTTGTATTGCGGTTATTTTAGAATCCCACCTTTTTGGAAGGGATCTTAAGATCTTGATTACGAGATCAAAATTCGAAAAAGATTTACCAAGAACTCTTAGATTATTGACGACATCCGTGAAACGAGTGTATATGTCGCCTATAGTCTCGCTTGGTTGCATTTGAAAAAGCTCAAAATCATGCAATAAAATGTTAACTTTCGAGTCTTTGATTCTACTAGTTCCCTCGTGCGTGATTTCAAGTGTTCGCCAAATATCAAAAGCCGTTTCGCACGTAGAAATCCGATTGAACTCATTTTTGTCTAAAGCGCAAAATAAGGCATTCATAGCCTTTGCATTTAAAGAAAAATACTTCTTCTCCAAATCCGACCATTCGTTCATCGGTTTAGAGGGAAGTTGAAAACCATTTTCAACGATATTCCATAAATCCAAATTCATAGGAATCAAGAAAACTCTCATTCGAGTTTTCCAATAAGTGTAGTCCAATCCGTTAAACAACGGTGGACGAAAAACCGATAAGCCCTCTTGAAAGCCATAAAGAGTCATTTCTCTCGGGTGTAAATCCGAAATAAGAAATACCGGGCTCTAATACCAATTGTTAGGATCGGAGCGGCACTAAGAGGGGGGGGTGAATTAGTGCAGCGGATTAAAACGTTGGTTTTCGACAAATCTTTCGTACGATAAGAACGGAACTTGAAAAGCTTAACTTGAAAGCGTATTCTTAAAGTTGCGCAGCAAAGGTAATAAGGAACTAAAGCATGTAAGAAGGTTTGCAATAATGTAAATAGCAATAATGAAATGCAAACCAGAGATCACGTCGATTTTAGAGTGGTTCGGTCAAATGACCTACATCCACTTGCGAGGCCCCTCTTCGATGAGGCTCCCACCTTCCACTAGCAAATCTCTTGAAATGGAAGGGCAAATACCCCTCTTACAACCTTTTACAAGCAGTTCAACCTCTTACAAATTTTCAACAAGAAAGAAGGAGGAGAACTCTCTAGCAAATTGAAAACAAGAAAGGCAAAGACTCTTCTAAGACTTTTCTCTCAATCACTTGCTGCTCAAAGAGTTGTATTCTCAACTGAGACTTGAGGGGTATTTATAGGCCTCAAGAGGATTCAAATTTGAGCTCCAAAAATTTGAATTCTCTTATGTTCCCGATGCTGGCGGTGCCACCGCCTAGCCAAGCGGTGCCACCGCCCAACGCTCGGGTGCTGGACGGTGCAACCGCCCAGCCCAGGAGGTGTCACCACCCAGCTCTCGGGTGCTGGGCGGTGCCACCACCTAGCCTAGGCGGTGCCACCGCCTAGGCCAAATCAGCTCACTGGTTAGGCTCTAAACTTGGCCCAAACCAGTCCGAACTCGGGCCCAATTGGCCCCTACTTGGGTTATACGATTAACACCTAATCCTAACCCTAATTAATATGCTAACTACAAATTTAAAGACATTTTCTAAGCTATTACAAAGTCCGTAAGTCAAGACTTCTTCCGGCGAACTTCCGACGGTCTTCCGATAAACTCTCGAAAACCATTATGCGGACTCCCGGCAAGCTCCTAGACTTCACGATTTGATCTTGGCGAGTTCCAACGAGCTTCTTCGACAAGCTCCGATCTTTCTCGGTGAGCTCCGTGAACTTCCAACGAACCTTCCGGCGAGCTTCCGAAAAACCCTTCGGCAAGCTCCCTACTCATTCTCAGCTAGTTCCGACAACATTCCCGACGAACCTTCGGACTTCCGTCGAACTCTCGAACTCGCAACAAATCCTTCGCGCTTGACTCCAGCACTTTGTTTCGCTTTATGTCTTCATCGTTATTGTAGTTAATCCTGCACACACAAACCAAAACTCAACTCCGATCTAGACAATTATTACAATGCGAATTGACATTCTGTTGCCCGGCACGTCATTGGTTGGCGCTTCATCCGATTCTTCGGTGCATCGTCCTCTCTTGCGACTTGTTGCCCAATCGGCGGTTGACCTCCGCAACCCCGATATCCTTGGCACAATTTCGCTCTCCTTGGCCCGATGCCCGACGTTCGAAGCATTCAGCCATCCAATATCCTGACGTGATCTCTTCCGGCGCAACGTCAATTCCTCCTACGTCAACTGTCTAAACCTGATCGAGTAGACCTGCATCGCTCAAAATGCAGTTTAAATCATTAACACATATCAAGTGGTTTCATCATCAAAATACGAGATTCAATAATTCTTCCAAGCTTGCTTGTTCTCGTGGTGCCTCTTGCGCGAAGGGTTGGCCATTCCTCTGAATGCCAATCTCAGATGCCCGCTTCTCTGAGCGACTCCTTTTCCCTACATCTCCATGCTCGTTTTCCCCTAAACGATCGTGCGTGTGCTGACTGCCCTCAACGCAGCCCCGCTAGGTCCCCCACGTTTGCATGCTAAGTATTTCTATGAGTGCTTGTCCCACTCTGATACCATCTGTCACGGACTTAGCTGGTTTTGCCTAAGTCGTGCGGCACCCTTGCGTGTCCGTCCGCAAAGGTCAGCCTCCCCGAAGCCTCCCATTGTCCCTTAGGACCACCAAAAGAGAAAACGGGTTAGAGAGAACGCCTCAATCGGGATCCACAAGCAAACATCTCCGGAAAACACTTCATAGACAATGCAAATTACAAACAGACTTTAGAAGCTCTGAATAGTGGCACAACAAAAGGTAAAATGGTCCATTATAGACCGAAAATCTCTCGCACGTGTCCACATGATACAACCTTTATTTACAAGCCTAATGAGGCCACCAACCCAACTAAAATGGGACTATTAAGCCTTCGGCCGCCCCTTTACATGTTGTACAAGGCATGAATATGCCAAAAGACACGGACATACATAAGCATTACATCAAACACCTTGTTTAAAAGTTTGTCCGTGACAGTTCGTCGGAAGTTCTGCAGGAACCAGCCGAGAAGTCTCGGAGCTTGCCAAAGAAGCTCATCGGAACTCACCAAGAAGATAGTCGTGAAGTCTAGGAGCTTCCCGGGAGTCCACTAGAACATTGCCGAGAGATTGTCGGAAGTTCGCCAGAAGATCACCGGAAGCTCGCTAGAAGAAACCAAGACCTAGGGACTTGTTTGGCTTAAGTATGCCTTAGATTTCGTAGTTAGCATGTAATTGGGATTGGATTTGGGCCAACCCAATTAGGGGCCAGTTGGGCCCATGTAAGAACTATGTTGGGCTCAATGAAAGTCTCAAATAGTGACCCAAGAAGTGACACCATCATGGCACAATCTTCAAGACTGTGTCAAGCGGTGGTACCGCTAGTTTGGGCGGTGGTATTACTCCTGGCAGAGTGCTAGGCAGTGGTACCGCCAGTATGAGTGGTGGTACCGCCTAGTGGCCTAGTGTATCTCTTATGCTACTTTTTGTTATTTACTAAAGAGGAAAATTATCCAAATGAATCATAAGTAGTCTTTCGGTATTCATGAATTGATTATAACTTGAAAATCATTTATGAATCAAGATTTTTTTATGATTTCCTAAGAATTCTTTTCGTCATTTTATTTAAGAGGAGATTTGTTAAAATGAATCATAGTTTCAATTGATTTCTTAGAATTATAACTTGAGAATTCTTTATATAAATCAAGATTGTTTACTATGATTCGTTATTTTTGCTATTTGAGTTATCTAAAAAAAATCATAATATGTCTCTTGTTATTCACAATTTGTCTTCATGATTTGTATGTCTCATCACCAATTTTTATTGTTAATTTTCATGTGATGATATGAAATCATACAATACTCATGATATTATATAAATGAGAAGTTATGATCATGCATGATAGGATATAATGGCATTTAGAAATCATCATGATTTGAAATACTCTGATTTGTTACTACAAAGATGTATTATGAATGTATTAGTATCATGTATGATATGCTCAAAATAATGATGAATATTTTGAAATAAATATTTGTATCATATTTGATGATTTTACATTTTGATAATGTGCATGTTGAGTTGTAGTGCTGATTGATTTACTTTTGGTATCATGCATGAAAAATGAAATGTAAGATTGTAAAATTGTGCATAGTTCAAGTAGAAGCTGATGCATAAACATATTGAAATAAGGTTGATACTTTACCTTTATCATGCTTTGAAAATTATTGTAAAGGGAAAAAGAGATACAAAATTATATTCCTCCCTTCTTTTTGACAATGACAAAGGGGGAGATAGCTAGGTTGCACAAGTCAAGAAGATGCAAAAACTTGCTTGCTCGCTTGTACATCTAAAGAGAAGATGCAAACGTACTTCATGTAGCTTGCTTCATGTAAAACATTGTATCTTGCTAGCTTATTATCTTGCATTATTTTTCAAAAGCTTGCTAGCCTTCATACTTCAAATAGAAGTAACACTTGCCAAATTGCTAGCTTTATTATTGTAAAATAATGTAAAATTTTGCTTACTTGCACTTTACAAAGGAAGTAAAAATGACACTTCTCAAAAGAGAAGAAAGAGCTTGCTATCTTGAACATCACAATCTTGCCAATTTCGAGAAGCTAAACTTGCAACTTGCACAATGCAATAAGAAGCAAGAATCGCTAGCTTACTCACTTCAACAAGAAAGCTATCTTGCATTTGCTTTCAAAATTTTTGTTAGCTTGTATGTTGTAAACTTGCTATCTTGCTACCATGCATATCTAAAACTTGATAGCTTGCATGATGTAACACTTGCTAAATTTTCTAGCTTACAAATTGCATGATGATAAAACCTGATATTATGTTTTTCATGCAATGATTTGAACTTATATCACAAACACTTGATAGTTGGAACTTCTCTTTTCGTTGATGACAAAGGGGGAGAAGTATGATCATGTTATGCATGATAACGTATTGCATATGATCATGTTATGCATAATGATGTGTTGTAAATATTCATGATAAAATTTACAATGACTTGAATTTAGCTTGAATTCAAGATTCTATTAATATGGCATACTAATAGGGGGAGTTTGTTTAAACTCCGGGAGTTAACTCCGTCATCAATTGATTATCATAATCAAAAAGGGAGAGATTATTGAATCTCGGATTTTGATGATGAAACTAATTAATAATATTTATGATTTGATATACGTTTTGAGTGATGTAGGATGCTTCGATTAGGATGAGATAATTAAAGCAGGAACAATCATGTTGGGCCGGGGGATTACATGTCAGAAGATTGGACGTCGAGCTAGTGGATCGGTTGACGTATCGACAGAAGGCTTCGGGCCATGGATTCGGGCATCGAGCTAAGAAGAGTGGATATTGTACGAAGGATATCAGAGTTATAGAGTCAACTAGCCGATTGGGCAATAGGCCACAAGAGAGGATGATGCGTCAAAGAATCAGATGAAGCGTCGATAGACCAATGACATGCCGGACAACATGATTCATATTTATTATTAATTGTCTAGATCGAAGTATGTTTTTACATGTGCAGGATAAACTACGATAGCAAGGCATAAAGCAAAATGAAGTCCCGGAGTCAAGAACGTGATTTCGTTGGGAGTTCGAGAGTTCGTCGGAAGTCCTTACGTTCGTCGGAAGTTCTGTAGGAACCAACCGAGATGTCTTCGAGCTTGCCAAAGAAGCTCATCGAAACTCGCCAAGAAGATGGTCGTGAAGTCTAAGAGCTTCCCGGGAGTCCACTAGAACATTGCCGAGAGATCGTCGGAAGTTCGCCGGAAGATCACCGGAAGCTCGCTAAAAGAAACCAAGACCTAGGGACTTGTTTAGCTTAAGTATGCCTTACATTTCGTAGTTAGTATGTAATTGGGATTTGATTTGGGCCAACCCAATTAGGGGCCAGTTGGGCCCATGTAAGAACTATGTTGGGCCCAATGAAAGACTCAAATAGTGACCCAAGAAGTGAAACCATCGTGGCACAATCTTCAAGACTGTGTCAAGCGGTGGTACCACCAGTCTAGGCGGTGGTACCACCAGTCTAGGCGGTGGTACCGCTAGTTTGGGCGGTGGTATTACTCCTGGCAGAGTGCTAGGCAGTGGTACCGCCAGTATGGGTGGTGGTACCGCCTAGTGGCCTAGTGTATCTCTTATGCTATTTTTTGTTATTTACTAAGGAGGAAAATTATCCAAATGAATCATAAATAGTCTTTCGGTATTCATGAATTGATTATAACTTGAAAATCTTTTATGAATCAAGATTTTTTTATGATTTCCTAAGAATTCTTTTCGTCATTTTATTTAAGAGGAGATTTGTTAAAATGAATCATAGTTTCTCTTGATTTCTTAGAATTATAACTTGAGAATTCTTTATATAAATCAAGATTGTTTACTATGATTCGTTATTTTCGCTATTTGAGTTATCTAAAAAGAATCATAATATGTCTCTTGTTATTCATAATTTGTCTTCATGATTTGTATGTCTCATCACCAATTTTTATTGTTAATTTTCATGTGATGATATGAAATCATACAATACTCATGATATTATATAAATGAGAAGTTATGATCATGCATGATAGGATATAATGACATTTAGAAATCATCATGATTTGAAATACTCTGATTTGTTACTACAAAGATGTATTATGAATGTATTAGTATCATGTATGATATGCTCAAAATAATGATGAATATTTTGAAATAAATATATGTATCATATTTGATGATTTTACATTTTGATAATGTGCATGTTGAGTTGTAGTGATGATTGATTTACTTTTGGTATCATGCATGAAAAATGAAATGTAAGATTGTAAAATTGTGCATAGTTCAAGTTGAAGCTGAAGCACAAACATTTTGAAATAAGGTTGATACTTTACCTTTATCATGCTTCGAAAATTATTGTAAAGAGAAAACGAGATACAAAATTGTATTCCTCCCTTCTTTTTGACAATGACAAAGGGGGAAAGAGCTAGGTTGCACAAGTCAAGAAGATGCAAAAACTTGCTTGCTCGCTTGTACATCTAAAGAGAAGATGCAAACGTACTTCATGTAGCTTGCTCGCTTGTATGTTTTTACCTGTTCAGGATTAACTACAATAGCAAGGCATAAAGCAAAATGAAGTCCCGGAGTCAAGAACATGATTTCGTTGGGAGTTCGAGAGTTCGTCGGAAGTCCTTACTTTCGTCGAAAGTTCTACAGGAACCAGCCGAGAAGTCTCGGAGCTTGCCAAAGAAGCTTATCGGAACTCACCAAGAAGATGGTCATGAAGTTTAGGAGCTTCCCGGGAGTCCACTAGAACATTGCCGAGAGATCGTCGGAAGTTCGCCGAAAGATCACCGAAAGATCGCTAGAAGAAACCAAGACCTAGGGACTTGTTTAGCTTAAGTATGCCTTAGATTTCATAGTTAGCATGTAATTGGGATTGGATTTGGGCCAACCCAATTATGGGCCAGTTGGGCCCATGTAAGAACTATGTTGGGCCCAATGAAAGTCTCAAATAGTGACCCAAAAAGTGACACCATCGTGGCACATTCTTCAAGACTGTGTCAAGCGGTGGTACCGCCAGTCTAGGCGGTGGTACCGCTAGTTTGGGCGGTGGTATTACTCCTGGCAGAGTGCTAGCCAGTGGTACCGCCAGTATGAGTGGTGGTACCGCCTAGTGGCCTAGTATATCTCTTATGCTACTTTTTGTTATTTACTAAAGAGGAAAATTATCCAAATGAATCATAAATAGTCTTTCGGTATTCATGAATTGATTATAACTTGAAAATCTTTTATGAATCAAGATTTTTTTATGATTTCCTAATAATTCTTTTCGTCATTTTATTTAAAAGGAGATTTGTTAAAATGAATCATAGTTTCTCTTGATTTTTTAGAATTATAACTTGAGAATTCTTTATATAAATCAAGATTGTTTACTATGATTCATTATTTTCGCTATTTGAGTTATCTAAAAAGAATCATAATATGTCTCTTTTTATTCACAATTTGTCTTCATGATTTGTATGTCTCATCACCAATTTTTATTGTTAATTTTCATGTGATGATATGAAATCATACAATACTCATGATATTATATAAATGAGAAGTTATGATCAGATATAATGACATTTAGAAATCATCATGATTTGAAATACTCTGATTTGTTACTACAAAGATGTATTATGAATGTATTAGTATCATGTATGATATGCTCAAAATAATGATGAATATTTTGAAATAAATATTTGTATCATATTTGATGATTTTACATTTTGATAATTTGCATGTTGAGTTGTAGTGATGATTGATTTACTTTTGGTATCATGCATGAAAAATGAAATGTAAGATTGTAAAATTGTGCATAGTTCATGTTGAAGCTGATGCACAAACATATTGAAATAAGGTTGATACTTTACCTTTATCATGCTTTGAAAATTATTGTAAAGCGAAAAAGAGATACAAAATTGTATTCCTCCCTTCTTTTTTATAATGACAAAGGGGGAGATAGCTAAGTTGCACAAGTCAAGAAGATGCAAAAACTTGCTTGCTTGCTTGTACATCTAAAGAGAAGATGCAAACATACTTTATGTAGTTTGCTTCATGTAAAACATTGTATCTTGCTAGCTTATTATCTTGCATTATTTTTTAAAAACTTGCTAGCCTTCATACTTCAAATAGAAGTAACACTTGCAAAATTGCTAGCTTGATTGTTGTAAAATAATGTAAAATTTGCTAGCTTGCACTTTGCAAAGGAAGCAAAAATGGCACTTCTCAAAAGAGAAGAAAGAGCTTGCTATCTTGAACATCACAATCTTGCCAATTTCGAGAAGCGAAACTTGCAACTTGCACATTGCAATAAGAAGCAAGAATCGTTAGCTTACTCACTTCAACAAGAAAGCTATCTTGCATTTGCTTTCGAAATTTTTGCTAGCTTGTATGTTTTAAACTTGCTATCTTGCTATCTTGCATATCTAAAACTTAATAGCTTGCATGATGTAACACTTGCTAAATTTTCTAGCTTACAAATTGCATGACGATAAAACCTGATATTATGTTTTTCATACAATGATTTGAACTTATATCATAAATACTTGATAGTTGGAACTTCTCTTTTCGTTGATGACAAAAGGGTAGAAGTATGATCATGTTATGCATGATGACGTGTTGCAAATATTCATGATAAAATTTGCAACGACTTGAATTCAAGATTCTATCAATATGGCATACTGTCATCAATTGGTTATCATAATCAAAAAGAGAGAGATTGTTGAATCTCGGGTTTTGATGATGAAACCAATTAATAATATTTATGATTTGATATACGTATTGAGTGATACAGGATGCTTCGATTAGGATGAGATAATTAAAGCAGGAACAATCATGTTGGGCCTGGGGAATACATGTCAGAAGATTTGACGTCGAGCTAGTGGATCGGTTGACGTATTAATAGAATGCTTCGGGCCATGGATTCGGGCATCGGGCCAAGAAGAGTGGATATTGCACGAAGGATCTCGGAGTTATAGAGTCAACTGGCCGATTGGGCAAAAGGCCTCAAGAGAGGATGATGCGCCGAAGAATCAGACGAAGCGTTGATGGACCAATGACATGCCGGACAACATGATTCATGTTTAGTATTAATTGTCTAGATCGAAGTATGTTTTTCCATGTGCAGGATTAACTATGATAGCAAGGCATAAAGCAAAATGAAGTCCCGGAGTCAAGAACGTGATTTCATTGGGAGTTCGAGAGTTCGTCGGAAGTCCTTACGTTCGTCGGAAGTTCTGCAGGAACCAGCCGAGAAGTCTCGGAGCTTGCCAGAGAAGCTCATCGGAACTCACCAAGAAGATGGTCGTGAAGTCTAGTAGCTTCTCGGAAGTCCACTGGAACATTGCCGAGCGATCGTCGGAAGTTCGTCGGAAGATCACCGGAAGCTTGCTAGAAGAAACCAAGACCTAGGGACTTGTTTAGCTTAAGTATGCCTTAGATTCCGTAGTTACCATGTAATTGGGATTAGATTTGGGCCAACCCAATTAGGGGCCAATTGGGCCCATGTAAGAACTATGTTGGGCCCAATGAAAGTCTCAAATAGTGACCTAAGAAGTGACACCATCGTGGCACAGTCTTCAAGACTGTGTCAAGCAGTGGTACCGCCAGTGTAGGCGGTGGTACCGCTAGTTTGGGCGGTGGTACTGCTCCTGGCAGAGTGCTAGGCAGTGGTACCGTTAGTATGGGTGGTGGTACCGCCTAGTGGCCCAATGCTTGGCGGTGGTACCGCAAGTCTAGGCGGTGGTACTGTCCAGCGCAATGTTAGTGTCAAACTGACACTAGCGGTGGTACCGCCCAGCACAGGCGATTGTACCGCCCGAACCTAGGAAACCCGGGAAGAGATGTTTTTAGACTCTAAGTTTGAATCAACTTGAGGTCTATAAATACCCCTCTCATCCCTAGTTAACACACACAAGACTTGAGAGTAAAAATAGAAAGAAACGCTGCTGCAATCTTATGTGAACTCCTCTCAAAAGTTCAAATTGTTAGAATAGTTTGAGAGAGGAGTAAGTTGGGGTGTAAGGGTTATCTCCGAAACCAGATAAAAGGAGAATCGAGTTGTAAGAAGGAGATTGATCTTCGCCTATAAAGGAAGATCGATAGTGGATGCTGGTGGCCTCAATGGAAGAGGAATCGACAGAGTGGATGTAGGTCACGACGACCGAACCACTATAAAAATCTAGTTTGCTTTACTTTGTGCAATTTACTTTAAACTGTAAACTGTCATCTCATTACTTGCTATGCTCCTCTTATTGCTTTCAAAGTTAAGCATTTTCGAAATCGATTTTATTGTACGAAATGAAGAAATTTTTATAACCGACATGATTTTACCGCTGAACTAATTCACCCCTCCCTCTTAGTGCTGACCCCTTTCCTAACAATTGGTATCAGAGCCTCGTTATTTCTCATTTGGTTTAATATCTAAGAGAAATGGCTCTTTTCGGCTTTCAAGAGGGACTTTCACTCATTTGTCCTCCCTTTTTCATATGGACGGACTACACTTATTGGAAAACTCGAATGAGAGTTTTCCTGCTTTCTATTGATTTAATTTTATGGAATATGATAGAAAACAGATTTCAAAGGTCTTCTCTTCTAATGAACGATTGGAATGATTTAGAGAAGAAGATGTTTTCTCTAAATGCTAGAGCTATGAATGCTCTATTTTGTGCCTTAGACAAAAACGAATTCAATCAGGTTTCTTTGTGCGAAACAGCTTTCAATATTTGGCACATTCTTGAAACCACACACGAAGGCACTAGTAGATTAAAAGTTTCGAAGATTAATCTTTTAATGCATGATTTTGAATTATTTAATATGAAACCAAGCGAAACCGTTGTTGATATGTATACCCATTTTATGGATATCGTCAATGGTTTAAAAGCACTTTGTAGAAGGTTTTTGGATTTTAAACTTGTAAACAAGATTTTACGATCGCTTTCTAAAACTTGGGACTCTAAAGTAACGACCATTCAAGAGGCCAAGGATTTGAACAATTTTCTACTCGAAGAACTTATAGGATCTTTGATGACATATAAAATGATGTGTAATGTATGTGAAGAACTTGAAAACCACCTTCCAAAGAATAGGTAGGATTTTGCACTTGGAACACTTGAAGACCACTCGAGCATAAGCTCAAGTGATGGTGAACTTGAACTCTAGAAATTTTTAAAACAAGAATCGAAAATTAAAAATAAACTTAAAAAGAGTGGAACTACTTGCTATGAACACATGAAGAAGTCACCAGAAAACAAATCGAGCTCCTCTGGAGACGAGGAGAAAATCAACAAAGGCGAGGTAGCAAACTACGTCTTAACGGCTTTCGACGATGAGGTAATCAAAATGCCCTTAGTTTATTTCGAAATTACATGATGTTTTTTTATGAGTTATTTTTAATTTAGTTTAATTATTTTTCTTGAAAATTATATGTTTAATAATGTTTAATTAAAATACAAAAATAAAATTGGATCATGGTTACCTTTCTAGTGATTTTAAAAAATTACATGTTTTATGATAAACATACAAAATGATTTTGATTAAAAATACCTTATGAAATTGATGAAATAATGTAATGATGATTTGATATCATGCTTAATGAGTTTATATTTAGAAATGATGCATGATGATCTTTACGATTTTTACCGTAATGAAAGTTGTTTTTTCAGTTTTAAACAAGATGGATGGTTTTCATATAAAAACTTGAGCATATTGAAATGAAATCATGTTTAATGATTTTATAATTTGAAATTATGCATGATAAATCTTATGATTTATGGATTATCGATTTTTACCATAATGAAAGTGGCTTATTGATCTTTGTCGTAATAAATCTTGTACTTTTGGTTTTAAACATGATACATATTTTGATTTGGCATAAATGAAAAAGGTATGCTTATATGAAACAAACAACTTCAAATCAAACACAAAAAAGGAATACATTTTACATCTCTATCTTGTTGATTTTTCGATAAGAGATTAATGAATCTATTTGTATCACTTTTATGAATCTCTTGGACCATGAAAATGATTTTGATTATTTAAATTTGAATGACTTTTTATCCAAATCATTCACATATTATTGTGATTTATGAATGAAAATCCTATATCTCTTATGCTACTTTTTGTTATTTACTAAAGAGGAAAATTATCCAAATGAATCATAAATAGTCTTTCGGTATTCATGAATTGATTATAACTTGAAAATCTTTTATGAATCAAGATTTTTTTATGATTTCCTAAGAATTCTTTTCGTCATTTTATTTAAGAGGAGATTTGTTAAAATGAATCATAGTTTCTCTTGATTTCTTAGAATTATAACTTGAGAATTCTTTTTATAAATCAAGATTGTTTACTACGATTCGTTCTTTTCGCTATTTGAGTTATCTAAAAAGAATCATAATATGTCTCTTGTTATTCACAATTTGTCTTCATGATTTGTTTGTCTCATCACCAATTTTTATTGTTAATTTTCATGTGATGATATGAAATCATACAATACTCATGATATTATATAAATGAGAAGTTATGATTATGCATGATAGGATATAATGACATTTAGATATCATCATGATTTGAAATACTCTGATTTGTTACTACAAAGATGTATTATGAATGTATTAGTATCATGTATGATATGCACAAAATAATGATGAATATTTTGAAATAAATATTTGTATCATATTTGATGATTTTATATTTTGATAATGTGCATGATGAGTTGCAGTGATGATTGATTTACTTTTGGTATCATGCATGAAAAATGAAATGTAAGATTGTAAAATTGTGCATAGTTCAAGTTGAAGCTGATGCACAAACATATTGAAATAAGGTTGATACTTTACCTTTATCATGCTTTGAAAATTATTGTAAAGGGAAAAAGAGATACAAAATTGTATTCCTCCCTTCTTTTTGACAATGACAAATGGGGAGATAGCTAGCTTGCACAAGTCAAGAAGATGCAAAAACTTGCTTGCTTGCTTGTACATCTAAAGAGAAACTGCAAACATACTTTATGTAGCTTGCTTCATGTAAAACATTGAATCTTGCTAGCTTATTATCTTGCTTTATTTTCCAAAAACTTGCTAGCCTTCATACTTCAAATAGAAGTAACACTTGCCAAATTGCTAGCTTTATTGTTGTAAAATAATGTAAAATTTTCCTAACTTGCACTTTGCAAAGGAAGCAAAAATGGCACTTCTCAAAAGAGAAGAAAGAGCTTGCTATCTTGAACATCACAATCTTGCCAATTTCGGAAAGCTAAACTTGCAACTTGCACTTTGCAATAAGAAGCAAGAATCGCTAGCTTACTCACTTCAACAAGAAAGCTATCTTGCATTTGCTTTCGAAATTTTTGCTAGCTTATATGTTTTAAACTTGCTATCTTGCTAACTTGCATATCTAAAACTTGATAGCTTGCATGATATAACACTTGCTAAATTTTCTAGCTTACAAATTGCATGATGATAAAACCTGATATTATGTTTTTCATGCAATGATTTGAACTTATATCATGAACACTTGATAGTTGGAACTTCTCTTTTCGTTGATGAAAAAGGGGGAGAAGTATGATCATGTTATGCATGATGACGTGTTGCAAATATTCATGATAAAATTTGCAACGACTTGAATTCAAGATTTTATCAATATGGCATACTGATAGGGGGAGTTTGTTTAAACTCCGGGAGTTAACTCCGTCATCAATTGGTTATCATAATCATAAAGGGAGAGATTGTTGAATCTCGGGTTTTGATGATGAAACCAATTAATAGTATTTATGATTTGATATATGTTTTGAGTGACGCAGGATGCTTCGATTAGGATGAGATAATTAAAGTAGGAACAATCATGTTGGGCCTGGGGAATGCATGTCAGAAGATTGGATGTCGAGCAATGGATCGATTGACGTATCAACAGAATACTTCGTGCCATGGATTCGGGCATCGGGCCAAGAAGAGTGGATATTGCGCAAAGGATCTCGGAGTTATAGAGTCAACTGGCCGATTGGGCAATAGGCCGCAAGAGAGGATGATGCGCCGAAGAATCGGACGAAGCATCGATGGACCAATAACATGCCAAACAACATGATTCATGTTTAGTATTAATTGTCTAGATCGAAGTATGTTTTTACATGTGCAGGATTAACTACAATAGCAAGGCATAAAGCAAAATGAAGTCCCGGAGTCATGAACGTGATTTCGTTGGGAGTTCGAGAGTTCGTCGAAAGTCCGGATGTTCGCCGGAAGTTCTATAGGAACCAGCCGAGAAGTCTCAGAGCTTGCCAGAGAAGCTCATCGGAACTCACCAAGAAGATCGTCGTGAAGTCTATGAGCTTCCTGGGAGTCCACTGGAACATTGCCCGGAGATCGTCGGAAGTTCGCCGGAAGATCACCGGAAGCTCGCTAGAAGAAACCAAGACCTAGGGACTTGTTTAGCTTAAGTATGCCTTAGATTTCATAGTTAGCATGTAATTAGGATTGGATTTAGGCCAACCCAATTAGGGGCCAGTTGGGCCCATGTAAGAACTATGTTGGGCCCAATGAAAGTCTCAAATAGTGACCCAAGAAGTGACACCATCATGGCACAGTCTTCAAGACTGTGTCAAGCGGTTGTACCGCAAGTCTAGGCGGTGGTACCGCCAGTTTGGGCGGTGGTACTGCTCCTGGCAGAGTGCTAGGCAGTGGTACCACCAATATGTGTGGTGCTACCACCTAGTGGCCCAGTGCCAAGCGGTGGTACCGCTAGTCTGGGCGGTGGTACTTTCCAGCGCAATGTTAGTGTCAAACTAACACAGGTGGTGGTACCACCCGGACCTAGGAAACCCAGGATGAGATGTCTTTTGGCTCTAAGTTTGAATCAACTTGAGGCCTATAAATACTCCTCTCATCCTTAGTTAACACACACAAGACTTAAGAGTAAAAATAGAAAGAAACGCTGCTGCAATCTTATGTGAACTCCTCTCAAAAGTTCAAATTGTTAGAATAGTTTGAGAGAGGAGTAAGTGGGGGTGTAAGGGGTATCTCCTAAACCAGATAAAAGGAGAATCGAGTTGTAAGAAGGAGGTTGATCTTCGCCTATAAAAAAAGATCGATAGTGGATGCTGATGGCCTCAACGGAAGAGGAATCGACGGAGTGGATGTAGGTCACAACGACCGAACCACTATAAAAATATGGTTTGCTTTACTTTGAGCAATTTACTTTAAACTATAAACTGTCTTCGCGTTACTTGCTATGCTCCTCTTGTTGCTTTCAAAGTTAAGCATTTTTTAAATCGGCTTTATAGTATGAAATGAAGAAATTTTCATAACCGACATGATTTTACCGCTAAACTAATTCACCCCTCCCTCTTAGTGCCGACCCCTTTCCTAATAATTTCGAGTGTGTGTCAAATATTAAAAGTCATTTCACAAATAGATACTTGATTGAATCATTTTTATCTAAAGCATAAAACAAGGCATTCATAGCCTTGGCAGTTAAAGCGAAAGTCTTCTTCTTCAACTCATTCCAATCATTCATTGGAAGAGAAGACTTTTGAAAGCCATTTTTCACATAGTTCCATAACTCAAAATCTATTGAAATTAGAAAAATCCTCATTCTAGTCTTCCAATATGTGTAATCCATCACATTGAACATAGAAGGACGTGTAATTGAATAACCCTCTTGATTATTAACAAATGCCATCTCTCTTGGGTTCCAAACCAAATGAGAGTGACCGAGCTCTGATAACAATTGTTAGGATTAAGAGCGACACTAGGGGGGGGGGGGGTGAATTAGTACAGCGAAGAAAATTATAGGTTTGTAAAATATTTCGTTCGTTAAAAACTGATTTCGAAAAGTGCTTGACTTTAAAATGAAAGAACTTGCAGTTATCTAAGAAAGAGCAATGATAGTAATGAAAAGCAAAATGGAAATGAGCATACCGGAATTTATAGTAATTCGATCGTTGTGACCTATATCCACTTCTGATTCCTCCTTCGTCGAGGTTACCAACGTCCACTAATAGTCTTCCTTCAATAAGCGAAGACCAACTACCTCTTTAAGTGCTTTCTCCTTTTCACGGGTTTAGGAGATAACCTTTACAAGCCTCACACCTCTCTTGAATGATCTCAACACTTAGAAAGGGAGTAGGACTCTTACACTTTTACAATACTTTTAATACCCCAAGAACTCAAGATTTTATTCACACTTTCGTACATTTTCATGCAATAAAGGGTAAGGTATTTGTAGACCCCAATGGCTTCAAAATTGAAGCCAAAAAGTGTCACATCCCCGGATTTCAGGGTACTAGTGGTACCACTGCCATTACTGGACGGTACTACTGCCTACAAAGCTCGAAGACCAAGCTCTAGCAGTACCACTGCCCGATAGGGGTGGTACCACTGCTGGTAACATTATCTGCTAGCGATACCATCACCCAAACCACCTGGGAGATAGGGTCACCAAGCTGTGCCACCGCCGGCCGTGACTTCAGGTGCTGAATGGGCTATTCAACCGGCCTAGTTCAGCCCTGTTAAGAGCCCAGTTAGCCCCTAACTAAGTTAGTGAGATTACCTCCTAATCCTAACTCAACTTAAGGTCTAACTATGATAATTAAGACACTTAAATAAGTAATCTCTTGTCCGGTATGTCGATTGTTCTTTCGATGATCTTCCGGCGAACTTCTCGGTGAACTTCCGACGAATATCCGGCGAACTCTCAATGAACTCCTGACGAACTCTCGGCAATCTTCTAACGAATTCTTGGCGAGCTCCTGATGAACTCTCGGCGAGCTTTCAGCAAACTTCTAGCACATCATCCGAGTCTTCGACGTATCGTCCGATCTTTGACTCCGACCTAATATTTGATTTATGCCTTCATTGCTATCGTAGTTAATCTTGCAACACTTATCTCAACATATAGATTAGATTAAACACTTTATCAATTGATTTCATCATCAAAATCTGAGATTCAACACTCATTTCATAGGTTATTAAAAACCCAATAAGTTCTTTAAGTGAAAAATAGTTCAAATCCTTGGCCTCTTGCATGTGCCATGCCCCCTAAATTTAATTCTCATTCAGGAGGTGTGAACCTAACTCAAAATTGATAATATTAGAATTCAACAAATATTCCAAGATCCAAATACACATTTGAGGATACTAAGAAAACATTCAAGTCAGAATTCACTTTTACAATCCACAATTCATAAAACCCGTGCAATTTATAATCATACATTATATCACTTGATGATTCATAAAATCTAAAGCCTACTCAACTAAACCATAGCCACATCATAAATCCATAGTTTTGGGAATCTATACAATCATAAAACCAACATGTACCACATGTTTATATCATTACACAATTTTAACTTAACATTCCCAAAATCCTATCCTGAGAGGTACTTTTCAAACATTTGCAAAACTCATAAGTTCATATTTATCATAAACATTCTATTAGATACCATGTACACTTATAAGATAAAAACATATCATCCTATAAGGGTTTGCCCAAAGTCTTCTAGCTTTCCACTGCCTAAGCCTAATTTAAATATTTTAGCAAGCGACAAGCTATCCTGAAAAAAAATTATTAGCAACAGAGTGAGCACATAGAGCTCAGCAAGTGACTAACATATCCATGTCAAAGAGGACAGTTTTGAATAAATAAGGTTTCAAAATATAAGGCAAAGATACAAGAGTTCAAAGATAGCCACTCGACAAATGCAGAACTGTAATGTCGTATCATTCGAAGCATGTTTTGTTCATAACAATGGAGTAAGGGCTAATTGGAGCATAACAATGGCATATGAAACATTTTAGAATATATCAATGGCGGATGAAATACTTTGGAACATATCAATGGCATATGAAGCATTTCGGAGTATATCAATGGCATAGGAAGCATTTCGGAGCATATCAATAACAAATGAAATATTTCGGAGCATATAGCATTTCGAAATATATCAAAGAACAAATACAAAACAGAAGCTCTAACGTCGCATTTGATGTTGCATACATTTCATTCTTATCCAAAGCATATATAGAAGCACATAACCAAAGCTCTGGATATCATATCAAATAAATAGAATGTGAAGTGAGATCCCAAACATAACCTCCCATGTTTGGGAGCGTCATCCATCCACGTCTGGATGAAGACAGAGGGGGCCAACAAAGCATCGCGGGCCCTAAACATATACCTTTTACCATTTCTAGCAAAGGTCCAGATAATCCCTTTACCATTTCTGGTAAAGGTCCAAATAATCCCACAAGTACCAAAGTACAAAAGGAGCATTGTGAACAAATAAGTTGGCACATATCGGAAATATATGCGGAACAATGAAATGCATATGGCTACACGAAATATTGCAATACAAACCTGAACTTTACATGATAGATGCAGGTATACAAATAATTGAAGGACAAGAGTATACAAAAATTTAAGTAATAATGTAAAGCTCAACTAAAGTAGAGATGTTGGCTGAAATCAATTTCCAAAGAGAAGAAACAAGAAGAGGCGAAATCGACGAAAGCTCGATTCTTGCAGAATTTAAGAGGCACATTGTATGAATTATTTGGATAACCAATTATGCTCCAATTTATACAAAATAGGTGTCATTTAAATGATGTGTCAATCTAGTTTTATAAAAAATAAGTTTTGTATGAATTGGAGTTTACACCAGGGAGTTATAAATAATTTCGTAGTGAAAGATCTGAAAACATCAGCTCTGTTTTACTGAATCCACGGGATCGATGAAAATAAATGTTTCAGTTTGCAATTGTACTCTAAAAATTTCAAATCAGGTAATAACAGAAAAAATTTTGAGTCTAGTTTCTAATAAATCATACATTGCATGAATCTGATTCCCAGTAGAAAGTTATAAGCAGTTAAGCAATAAGAGGTCAGAAATTATAGTTCCTATTTTGTAGAATCTGTAGGGTTAATTGAAACAGAAGTCTTAGTAGGCATTTAAACTCCAAATCATTCGATCTAGGTATCAAAATAAAGGTCTTTGAGTGTACTTTCAAATGATTAGGTTTTGCCTAAATCAGAGTTTAGTGCTAAAATTTAGGTCTGAAAAAAGGTATAAAGGTCATATTACTAAAAAATTATAGATTCATGGCTTTGTATCAAAACGAAAGAAATGTTTGGTGCTAAGCTGAAATCTTTCAAATTATATAGAATTAAAATGAAAACAGAGATTAGGATTACTATTGGATGGGGTAAGAACACTTATCTTAGAACAGTTTGATTCCCAAATGTGGAGAAATTGATCCAAAACCTTAAGCAACATTTCTTCTTCTTCTTCTTCTTCTTCTTCTTCTTCTTCTTCTTCTCTCAAACCCACGCTGGCTACAGCTCTTAAGTTTTCCTCCTTTAGTTAAGCTTTCCTTTAGTTTCTTCTCTAATTGTATTAAGTTTAGCTAATTCAAGGCTTGCAAGGTGGTAAGCATGCATGAAATAAGCCTATGTGTCATCCTTCAAGCAAACATAGGTGGCACCAACCTTAGGTTAGCTAGTGACACATGTCCACCATTTTTTTTCTTTATCTTAAATCTGAATCTTTCATAAATCATATCAAATTTTTAATATTTACTCTTAGGTTCCTAGCCATAAATTTTTAATATAATATTATTTAATAAAAAATATTAAATAATCCTCATATTTACAAACAAGTATTTACTAAATTTTTAAAAATGAGGGATGTTACAGAATGACCGTTACTTTAGGGTCCCAACTCTTTGGAAGAGATCTCGATATTTTGTTAATGAGTTCAAAGTTAGTGATAGAACCCTAGCGGATTCTAAGCTTGGGGTTGATCTCTTTAGGGGATCGGCCTCCTTGAAACTTTATAGGGGTTCCTTCCTCCAAGTTGCTGCTCAAAGGTCGCTAAAAAGATTCATTTATTGCTTGTCAAAAGATGATGAATACATGACTATTTATAGGGTTTCTAAACCCTAACTCATAATCGGACTCCTACTCAAGACTCCTACTTCTAACCAACTCCTAATAAGACTCCTTACTCTAAGAAGCAACCTCCCAACTAACCCTAACCCTAGCCGGCCTCTTCACCTCTTTAATAGGGGTCGGCTATGTAGGTTTTACATAAATGCCCCTTTCATTAAAATTCAATTAGGACTCTCCTAGCTAGAGTCCTAATAGACCCGCCCACCCTCTTCAAATCAGCCTTGTCCTCGAGGCTGACGATCCATGAATTTTAGGAATTTGATCTTCAAGTTGTCATAGTTCTCCCAAGTGGCATCTTTTGCTAGTAGGTTCGCCCACTATATTAGCACTTCAGTAGTGGGTCATCGTCGTTGAGTCATAATCCGTCGATCAATAATAGCACTCGGCTAGGTCTAGATTTCTCCTTGGGTAGTCATATTTGGTAGATGACTTTGAGCTATCTCGTTTTGTCCGAGCTTTAAACATGAAACATGGAAGACTTGATGTATTCGGGAGCTAGCGGGTAAGTCCAATATGTATGCTACCTCTCCGATGCACTCCAAAATTTGGTAGGGTCTATAGAACTGAGGTGAATGCTTCATAGATGCTCTAGTCTAGATTGATGTTTGCTTGTATGGTTGGAGCCATAGGAAGATCAAATCTCCTACTGAAAATTCTCTTTTGCCTTTGTGTTGATTATATTACTGTTTTATCCTTGCTTGGGCTGTAGTGAGATTATCTTTTAGTAACTTCAGCATTTTGTCTATGTCTTGTAGTTCCCTGTCTACTTGTTCTACTTTAGAGGTGTCCAACATATATTTTGGGATCACAGGGGGAGGTCTGCCACACATAGCCTCGTAGGGAGTATATTATATGGATGAATGACAAGTTGTATTATACCACCACTTGGCCTAGGGAAGCCACTTTGTCCACTATTTTGGTCGGTCACTGGTGAAGCATCTGAGGTATGTCTCTAAGCACCTGTTCACCACTTCAGTTTGGCCGTCGGTTTGTGGGTGATATGCCATACTCATTTTCAATTTAGTGCCCTGCATCTGGAATAATTCTGTCCAAAATCTGCTTATGAAGACCCTATCACGATCACTTACAATAGATCTCAGCATTCCATGTAATTTTATAATATTCTCCATAAAGATTCGAGCAATACTAGAAGTAGCGTAGGGATCACGAATAGCGCCAAAGTGAGCATATTTTGTAAGGTGATCAACTATGACAAGAATTGTACCTTTTCCTTGTGATGAGAGAAGCCCTTCGATAAAGTCCATTGATATATCAGTCTATATTGAGTCCGGGACGGGTAGAGGTTGTAGCTTTCTAAGGCTTGCCATTGTCTCGCCTTTTTGTCGTTGACATATATCACATTGAGCCACAAATTTAGCAAAAATATTTTTCATCCCTACACAATAAAAATTTTGCTTAATTCTCTTATAGGTTCTAAGGAACCCAAAGTGCCCGACCATAGGTGTAGAATGCATCTCTTGAAGGATGGTCTTTATGCAAGTAGAATTTGGAACCAGCATAATGCGTGTCCCTTATAACACAATTCTTTTGAGTCCCAACTGTAATGAGCCACGGAGCTTGGTGCTTCCTCCAATGTTTTTATAATCTTACTAGTCTCTGGATCTTCCTGCCATTCCCTCTTAATATCCTCAAGGAAGTCGTTGGTCGGAAGTGAAACGGCTAAGAATTTAGCTTATTCAAGTAGATGCAAAAGCACATCTGCAACAATATTTTCTTTCCCCTTTTTGTAAGTTCTTTCATAATCATATCTAAGAAGCTTTGTTACTCATTTTTGCTGCTCAGGAGATGATATCTTCTGCTCCAAAAAATATTTTAGGCTTTTATGGTCGGTCTTGATTTGAAAGCATCGCTCAATCAAGTACAATCTCCATTTGGTCACCGCATGCACAATCGCGAGAATCTCCTTATCATAAATAGTCATTATGAGATGGGAAGGAGATAATACCTTACTAGTACAAGTGAGGGGTGACCATCTTGCATTAGTACAGCACCAATTTTGACTCCAGAGGTATCAGCTTCAATAACAAAAGTCTTGTCGAAGTCGAGTAGCACTAGTACGGGTGTTGTTGTCATGTTTAACGTAGGATTTTGTGCTAGATTTCAATCTAATCCTAAGCTATCTCATCTTAGAGCCGTTAAAAGAATTCTTAGATGTTTTAAAGGAACCCCTAATCTAATATTATGGTATCCAAAATCTAAAAACTTTGAATTAATTATTTATGCTAATGCGGATTTTGCCGGATGTAGAATAGATAGAAAAAGCACATCTGGAACATGTCAATTCTTAAGTCATGCACTTGTGTCTTGATCTTGTAAGAAATAAAACTTGGTTGCATTATCTACAACCGAAGCTGAGTATATAGCAGCTAGTGCATGTTGTGAACAAGTTGTTGTTGAATCTCGGATTTTGATGATGAAGTCAATCATCATTTGTTATCTAATCTATATGTTGAGATAAGTATGCAGGATTAACTACGATGAAAGTAAGATATGCAGCAGGAGTTGCGCCGGAATCAAGACAAAGATCACGTTGGGAGTTCGAGAGTTCGACGGAAGTTCGGACAGTCGTCGGAGGTTCTACGGGAACAAATCCGAGAAGTCCATGAGCTTGCCAAAGAAGCTCGTCGGAACTCGCCAAGTGGATCGTCGCAAGTCCAGGAGTTTGCCGGAAGTCCGCAGGAGCATCACCGAGGGTTCATCGGATGATCGACGGAAGCTCGCCGGAAGAAGCGATTGACGCACCGGAGCAAGTTGCAGTAAATGTCTTAGGAAATATCGTAATTAGCACACTGATTAAGTTGAAAATGGGAGGTGATCCCATTAACTTAATCTTGGGGCAATTTGGCCCCTGAAAAACCCAAATTGGGCCGAATGGATCAACCTATTCGGACCTTGATTTCTGCCAGGCGGTTGAACCGCCCCAACCAGGAGGTGGCACCGCCTGAGCTCGGTCTTCGAGCTCTGGTAGGAGATGCAACCGCCTCAGTCAGGCGGTGGCACCGCCTAAGCTCGGTCTTCGAGCTTTGGCAAGAGGTGCAACCGCCCCTGACAGGAGGTGGCACCGCCCAAAGGCTCAGTCTACGAGCTCTGCCAAGCGGTGCAACCGCCTCAGTCAGGAGGTGCAACCGCCAGATCCCGAAATTTCGGGAATTGACAGTTTTGAGCTCGAAATTCAAATTAGATTGGGGCCTATAAATACCCCTCCCTTTCAACACTGGAAGAGCACCAAACAAACACACCGAAATCCTGATCTTATTCTGTGATTTTTAGAGCTCAAAATTGTTGTAAAAGCCAAAAGTTCTTCTCCCTCTTTTCTTCCAAGTTCTGATCTTTAAAGAGAGGAGAGAAAATTCTATAAGGGTTGTCTCCTAAGCCCATCAAAAGGAGTGAAACTGTAAAAGGGTGGTTGGCCTTCGCCTATTGAAGGAAGGCCTCTAGTAGACGTCGGTGACCTCGTCGGTGGAGGAAGCCAAAAGTGGATGTAGGTCAAGATTGACCGAACCACTCTAAATCTCGGTTTGCATTTACTTAGAGCATCTTATCCTTACTACAAACCTCCTCAATAGCTTACTGTCTTCTGCACATTTACGATCGTGTTTTAAAGTTCAGTATTTTCCGAATCGGTGTTTAGACGTAAATCAGTTTTATCGTACGAACATCATATTTCAGTTTGCGCTTACATTTTAACTTTCATCATAACTGCAAACTGCCTTCATAGATTTCCTTTAACTACATCTCGCTTGATTACAAGTTAAAGAGATTTACGAATCGGCTTTTCTACCGAAATCGCTTTTATCCTACGAACACCATTTTAATCGTTGAAAGTTTTCCGCTGCACTAATTCACCCCCCCCCCCCCCCCTCTTAGTGCTCTTGATCCTAACAATTGGTATCAGAGCGGGGTTAACTCTCAAATGGATTAAATGCTAGTCATAAGTGCCCAACAAGCCAATCACGTGAGTGATGGCACGTGTGACTTGATACAGAATCTTTTTTGCTTATTATATTTTTGGCGTATATCACTTTATAACTATTGCATAAATGCATATGTATTGTGATGTCCTTGGATTTGTGCAATGGGAATCGGATCGTGATGAGATCATGATAATGAGATCGATTCACCTTTAAACACATATCCTAAATAATCCCGGTCATAGGTTACTCGAGAGGGACATCGTGATAACCGGATAGACTGGTGTGCTGTATACCCGTCCATATGATGGATGCAGCTGGTCTCATAGCTGCTCGTGTAGGGACACTAGGGATACAGTACAGGTGCTCATTGGAGAATGAGTTCACTGATTGATCCGCTTACGGAATGCTGGATGGTTGATGATGCCTTATTGTCAGACAACGATTCCGTAGTCCTAGTGGTGTATCTGGTTCTTAGACTTGAGACACCAAGGATGTCCTGTATGAGTGCTCCACTCTTTGATACCAGACTTATAGGTTTGGCTGTTCCCAGATCTAGTACAGCTGGTCATTGGGAGTGGTAGTCGACCTTACGAGGGCTATTGAGTGTCAATAGAGGATCATCCACTCTCGGCGTCATGAGAGGAATATCCTATGTGTTCTTGCTCAGACAAATCCCTGGCCAGGGTCATTCGGGTTGAGAGAGAAAGAGTTCTCCGGGAGAATCCGATTAGAGCGAGACTCAAGTAGAAACCGTATGGGTCTGACAGCACCATGCTCGATATACGGTCTCTGGGATATTAGATGGATGAGGGACTAAAGGTACATGGTAACTGAGGACAGACAGGTCCAATGGATTGGATTCCCCTGTATCGTCTGGGGACTACGGCGTAGTGGCCTAGTACTTCCGTAGTCGATGAGTCGAGTGAATTATTACAGAGATAATAATTCACTTAGTTAGAAGGAGTTCTGACAGGTATGACTCACGGCCAGCTCGATATTGGGCCTAGAGGGTCACACACATATGGTAGGCATTGCGATGAGTAGAGGTTCGGATATGAGATATCCGACGGAGCCCTTGTCTTATTGGATGCAGATCCAATACCCACTAGGGAAAGGACCCATTAGGGTTTTGACACGGGATCTCTATAAATAGGAGGGATTCACAGCCTCATAGGCTAGAGTCTTTGCTTGCCTTTCCTATTCTCCTCTCCCTCTCCACCTCAGAGTAGGCCTGGAGTTTTGAGGAGCGTCGTCGCAACCCTGCTGTGTGGATCACCGCTAGAGAGGAGGACGCTTGACCTCCTTCACCCTCTCCTGAGGATCTGCAAGGAAACAGGGATATACGATCTCCCTAGGTAACACAATCTCTATACGCAGTTTTGTGTTTTGCAGATTTTGCGCACCAATCTTCGCACGACGACGAACATCTTTTTGGGAATCGGGGATTTTTGTTTTCTTGTTCTTCCGCTGCGCATATGATGTCGCCCCCCATGATTTCCCAACAGTGGTATCAGAGCCAGGTTGTTCGTGCGAATGATTGGTTTTTGAACTGCGTGTGTTGTGTTTAGGAAGAATATTGACGTCAAAATCGTTGACGCAAAAGCAAGGAAGGGCAGCAACAGTTGCTGCCCTCGATCTGCATGCCTGCAGCCAACCGCAGCCGCAGCCAGGCAGCACAGCGCCGGCGCATGCGCAAGCGCTGTGCCTGCAGTAGCCGGCCGGCGATCTGCTTGCAGCAGGCTTGCGGCCGGCGGGGCTGGGAGCCCGCTCGGTAGAAGCGCCTGCGGCCACTGAGCCCGCAGGCAGAGGCGCCGCGGGGCAGCAGCGCGGGCTGAGGCACCGCAGGGCAGCGGCGCCTGTGGCCGCTGCTCCCACGGGCAAAAACCCCGCAGGGGCGGCCGCTAGCGAGACAGCACCACCTGCGGGCGCTGACTCGCGGGCAGAACCGCCCGCGAAGGCGGCGGCGCCCGCGGGGGCGCCCACCTGCAGCGGCAGCGACCCCAGCGAGCGTGCCACCTGCAGGCGAGGGCAGTGCCCTCGCCCTCGCCGCACAGGCCGCCGCCAGCAGGGTGGCGGCGGCGGCGGCGCAGCAGCGAAAAGGGGAAAGGGTATTAGGGTTTTCTGCGCAAAAGATAGTTTTGCCCCTCGGAATTTGAGAAATTCCAGTTTCTGTCTTTTGTCCAAATTACGAAAATACCCTTAGGAATTGAGAAATTCCCTATATATCCCTGATTTCAGAAAATATTAATTAATTAAAAGGTTTAGTTGATTATTATTTTTATTATCTAGTAGTCCTACATAATGACGATTATTTATACATGTGATGTATGATGAGTGGACGGATGATCATGGACCGTGTGATGTGTGTACTTGTGATTATTATTATTGAGGTCTGCGAACCTCCATTATATTTCTCGTTTATTGTCGGGCCTGCGTGCCTATGATTAAGTTGTAATCACATGAGGAGGCGCAGCGGGAGCGTGGAAGCCATAGCGGGACCCACGAGACGGACGATCGTGATGCATGAAGATGCATCAAGATGTCGACGGAACCGACGAGGACGAGATGGACGATCACAGGGCATGGAGATGCACCGTTGCACACATAGATCTTGATGTGAGTGATTAGGCCTACTGGCTCGGGCCTAATCATATTAGGTTGTGGTCCATGATCATCTGGTGTGATTGCTTATACACATACTAGATATGTATATATATTTGCATGCGATGTAGATATATATTAAATATGTATATGTGTGACATGTCATATTAGGAGACCAAATCATAGAAACATCTCTCGATAATATTAAGTCAGTAAATGTGAGGCAATTAGATTGACCCACGTGGCCTTCCATCGTTATGAGTAGGAACCGAATCCCGGTGTAGGTTGAGTTGGTCGAGTCCCTCGAGACTCACCTATATCGCGATTCGCTATCTTGCTTACGACATAGAGATGTCACCGGTGACCTGAGGGCATGATATGCTTGGTCGAGTCCCTCGAGGGTATATCATCAAATCAGACTCATCTTGTAACGAAGGTGTTGACTTAACCGAGCATCATGGTTGGTCGAGTCCCTCGAGGCCATGGTGATTCGGAGGCCGAACAGGACGGGAATCACAAGGAGTTGTGATCGGCAAGAGTTGTCTACCTTTTAGGCTTAGTGTGATTGGTCGAGTCCCTCGAGGTTACACTAAGACGCTGATTGGATCCTGATCCCCACTAGAAGTCTGCCGGAGACTTCCGTTTCACGTGCTGAGGGTGTCGCGTGACTCGTTAGTAAAATAGTGGGAGCATATTAAGATAGAAGTCCATATCTTGATTGTTTATTTCTTGCAAAATCTGCATGTTATTCATTTTTGCTACATCTTTATTTTCAGAAAATGTCGCTTTCAAATCCCTTACGTGGCATACTTGATGTCAACCGCCTCACTGGTCCAAATTATACGGATTGGCTCCGTAACTTGAGAATTGTTCTCACAGCGGAGAAAATCATGTACGTCCTTGATACAGTGATGCCTACGCCCGAAGAAGGGGCAAGCGAGGATGAGATCGCTCGCTACGTGAAGTACATTGATGACTCCACTCTTGCTCAGTGCTATATGTTGGGCTCTATGACTCCAGAGTTACAGAGACAACATGAAAAGATGGATGCCAGATCCATTCTCCTACATGTCCGTAAATTGTTTGAGGAACAGGGAAGGACTCAACGATATGAGATATCCAAGAGCCTTTTCCGCGCTAGGATGACTAAGGGGACACTGGTTCAGAACCATGTCCTAAAGATGATTGAGTGGATAGAGAAACTCACAGGTCTAGGAATGGTCCTAGAGGATAACTTGTGTGTGGACATTGTGCTTCAGTCCCTACCAGATTCCTTTTCACAGTTCATAATGAACTTTAATATGAACAAGCTTGAGGTGACTCTCCCAGAGCTCCTCAATATGTTGAGGGAGGCAGAGAGTACTATTAAGAAAGAGAAGCCAGTTCTCTACACTGGTGAGACCAGAAAGAAAAGGAAAGCAGAAAGGTCCCTTAAGAAGGGAAAGGGCAAGGGCAAACAAGGTAAAGCAAAGGTTGCTAAGAAAGACCCAACAAAGGACAAAGGCCAGTGCTTCCACTGTGGTAAAGATGGGCACTGGAAGAGAAACTGCAAAGAGTACCTTGCAGAAAGGGCGAAACAAAAGCTTGATGAAGCTTCAGGTACATTCATGATCGGTCTCCATTTGTCAGACTCTTATGATAACACATGGGTATTAGATACCGGTAGTGCTTATCATATATGTAATTCGTTGCAGGTTCTGGCAAGGCCTAGGAGACTAGAGAGAGGCGAGATGGACCTCAAGATGGGTAATGGAGCAAAAGTTGCTGTATTAGCTGTTGGCGAGGTCGCCCTACATCTGCCTAGTGGAGCTTTTATTGCATTAGATGCATGTTATTTTGTTCCTTCTATTATCAAAAACATTATCTCCATTTCATGTTTAACAGTTAGTGGATATAAATTTATTTTTGAGAACAATGGTTGTTCAATATTATTAGATGATAAGATCATCACGAAAGGAACATTGCATAATGGTTTATTTATGTTAGACACCACTCCACATATCATGAATATAAATATGTCCAAAAGGAAACGAGATGAGTTGAACAGTGCATACCTGTGGCATTGTAGGCTAGGTCACATCCATGAAAGAAGGATTCAAAAGTTGCTAAATGATGGATATCTAGATCCATTCGACTATGTGTCATATGCAACTTGTGAGCCTTGCATTCGTGGAAAACTGACCAACTCTCCATTTAGTGGAACTGGAGAGAGAGCCACTGAGTTGTTGGAACTCATACATAGTGATGTATGTGGACCCATGTCAACTCATGCCATTGGAGGTTACTCCTACTTCATTACATTTACTGATGATTTCTCAAGGTATGGATATGTGTACTTAATGAAGTACAAGTCCGAGGCCTTTGAGAAATTCAGAGAGTATAAGAATGAGGTGGAGAACCAGACTGGAAAGAGTATCAAAACTCTTCGATCAGATCGAGGAGGTGAGTACTTAAGTACAGAGTTTACTCACTTCCTCAAGGACCATGGGATATTATCCCAATGGACACCTCCTTATACACCTCAGCTCAATGGTGTCTCTGAAAGGAGAAATCGTACATTATTAGATATGGTACGGTCCATGATGAGTTTCGCTGACCTACCCATCTCATTCTGGGGATATGCCCTAGAAACCGCAGCTTACCTTCTGAACAGAGTTCCAACTAAGTCGGTGGTGTCTACACCATATGAGATATGGAAAGGGAAGAAGCCTGATCTTAAAGTAGTTAAGATTTGGGGCTGCTCTGCCCATGTTAAAAGACACAACCCCGATAAGTTAGAATCAAGGACAGGGCGATGTAAATTTGTGGGATACCCCAAGGAAACTTGTGGGTATTACTTCTATCATCTCGAGGACCAAAAGGTCTTTGTAGCTAAGAGAGCAGTGTTCCTTGAGAAGGAACACATTCTTGACGGAGACAGTGGGAGAATGATAGAATTGAGCGAGGTTGGAGAACCAAGCTCAAGCACCACTCTACAGCCCGAGTCTGTTCAGGTATCTAATACACAAGTTTCAACTTTACGCAGGTCTGATAGAGTATCCCATCCTCCTGAGAGATATGTGGGACATATTAGAGCAGAGGATGTAGAGGATATTGATCCTCAGACCTACGAGGAGGCTATTATGAGTATAGACTCCGGGAAGTGGAAAGAAGCCATGAATTCTGAGATGGATTCTATGTACTCCAATAAGGTTTGGAACCTAGTTGATGCACCCGAAGGTATTGTACCCATCGGTTGCAAGTGGATCTTTAAGAAAAAGATCGGAGTAGATGGAAAGGTAGAGACCTATAAAGCAAGGCTAGTGGCTAAGGGGTATCGTCAAAGGCAAGGTGTTGACTACGACGAAACTTTCTCACCCGTAGCAATGCTAAAATCCATCAGAATTCTATTGGCTATTGCAGCACACTATGATTATGAGATCTGGCAGATGGATGTGAAAACCGCATTCCTCAACGGGAACCTGGAGGAGGAGGTGTATATGATGCAACCTGAGGGATTCGTGTCCAAGAACTGCCCAGATAAGGTGTGTAGGTTGCTTAGATCCATTTATGGACTAAAGCAAGCTTCCCGAAGTTGGAACATAAGATTTGATGAGGCGATCAGATCTTATGACTTCGTTAAGAACGAAGATGAGCCTTGTGTATACAGAAAGGTAAGTGGGAGCGCTATTAGCTTTTTGGTGTTATATGTGGATGACATCCTCATCATTGGGAATGACATAGGAATGCTATCCACAATAAAGGCTTGGTTATCTAGACACTTCTCCATGAAGGACTTAGGAGAAGCATCTTATATCTTGGGGATTAGAATCTATAGAGATAGATCCAAAAGGATGCTTGGCTTGTCCCAGTCCAGGTACATAGAAACTATTGTCAAAAGGTTTGGCATGGAAAATTCCAAAAGAGGTCTCATACCGATGAGACATGGGATATCGCTTTCTACGAGTATGTCCCCAAAGACTCCAGAAGAAAGGGCGAACATGGATATGATACCTTATGCCTCAGCAATAGGGTCTATCATGTATGCCATGCTATGTACTAGGCCTGATATAGCGCATGCTCTGAGTGTCACGAGCAGGTATCAGGCGGATCCAGGCTTGGAGCACTGGAAAGCAGTAAAGTGTATCCTTAAGTACTTGAGAAGGACTAAGGATCTTTTACTAGTATATGGAGGTAATAGCCTTAAGGTTGAAGGCTACACTGACTCAAGTTTTCAGTCTGATGTCGATGATAGCAAGTCGAATTCAGGGTATGTGTACACCTTGAATGGAGGAGCAGTGTGCTGGAAGAGTTCCAAGCAAGATACCACTGCTGACTCGACCACAGAGGCGGAGTACATTGCTGCATCAGATGCAGCAAAGGAGGGAGTCTGGTTGAAGAAGTTCATCACAGATTTGGGAGTCGTGCCGGATAGTGAGGAGCCGATTTCCCTATATTGCGACAACAACGGGGCAATTGCTCAAGCGAAGGAACCTAGGTCTCATCAGAAATCTAAGAATGTTCTGAGGAGGTTCCACCTTATCAGAGAGATCGTGACCCGAGGAGATGTAGCAGTGGAAAGAGTTCCATCCGAAGATAACATTGCAGATCCACTAACAAAGCCATTGTCTCAGATTGTCTTTGAGCGTCACAGGGGTCTGATGGGGATCAGACACATAGGTGATTGGCTTTAGGTCAAGTGGGAGATTGCTAGTCATAAGTGCCCAGCAAGCCAATCACGTGAGTGATGGCACGTGTGACTTGATACAGAATCTTTTTTGCTTATTATATTTTTGGCGTATATCACTTTATAACTATTGCATAAATGCATATGTATTGTGATGTCCTTGGATTTGTGCAATGGGAATCGGATCGTGATGAGATCACGATAATGAGATCGATTCACCTTTAAACACATATCCTAAATAATCCCGGTCATAAGTTACTCGAGAGGGACATCGTGATAACCGGATAGACTGGTGTGCTGTATACCCGTCCATATGATGGATGCAGCTGGTCTCATAGCTGCTCGTGTAGGGACACTAGGGATACAGTACAGGTGCTCATTGGAGAATGAGTTCACTGATTGATCCGCTTACGGAATGCTGGATGGTTGATGATGCCTTATTGTCAGACAACGATTCCGTAGTCCTAGTGGTGTATCTGGTTCTTAGACTTGAGACACCAAGGATGTCCTGTATGAGTGCTCCACTCTTTGATACCAGACTTATAGGTTTGGCTGTTCCCAGATCTAGTACAGCTGGTCATTGGGAGTGGTAGTCGACCTTACGAGGGCTATTGAGTGTCAATAGAGGATCATCCACTCTCGGCGTCATGAGAGGAATATCCTATGTGTTCTTGCTCAGACAAATCCCTGGCCAGGGTCATTCGGGTTGAGAGAGAAAGAGTTCTCCGGGAGAATCCGATTAGAGCGAGACTCAAGTAGAAACCGTATGGGTCTAACAGCACCATGCTCGATATACGGTCTCTGGGATATTAGATGGATGAGGGATTAAAGGTACATGGTAACTGAGGACAGACAGGTCCAATGGATTGGATTCCCCTGTATCGTCTGGGGACTACGGCGTAGTGGCCTAGTACTTCCGTAGTCGATGAGTCGAGTGAATTATTACAGAGATAATAATTCACTTAGTTAGAAGGAGTTCTGACAGGTATGACTCACGGCCAGCTCGATATTGGGCCTAGAGGGTCACACACATATGGTAGGCATTGCGATGAGTAGAGGTTCGGATATGAGATATCCGACGGAGCCCTTGTCTTATTGGATGCAGATCCAATACCCACTAGGGAAAGGACCCATTAGGGTTTTGACACGGGATCTCTATAAATAGGAGGGATTCACAGCCTCATAGGCTAGAGTCTTTGCTTGCCTTTCCTATTCTCCTCTCCCTCTCCACCTCAGAGTAGGCCTGGAGTTTTGAGGAGCGTCGTCGCAACCCTGCTGTGTGGATCACCGCTAGAGAGGAGGACGCTTGACCTCCTTCACCCTCTCCTGAGGATCTGCAAGGAAACAGGGATATACGATCTCCCTAGGTAACACAATCTCTATACGCAGTTTTGTGTTTTGCGGATTTTGCGCACCAATCTTCGCACGACGACGAACATCTTTTTGGGAATCGGGGATTTTTGTTTTCTTGTTCTTCCGCTGCGCATATGATGTCGCCCCCCATGATTTCCCAACATTAAAATCCAAGAGAGATGGCATACGCCGAAAACCAAGAGGGCTATTCTATTACACGTCCACCCATGTTCAATGGGACGGACTACACCTATTGGAAGACCCGAATGAGGATCTTTCTTATTTCTATGGATTTTGAACTTTGGAATCTTGTCGAAAATGGATTTTCGAAGTCTTCTCTTCCAATGATCGATTGGAATAAATTGGAGAAGAAGGCTTTTGCTCTTAATGCAAAGGCTATGAATGCCTTATTTTGTGCGCTTGATAAAAACGAGTTCAACCGTGTTTTGGTTTGTGAAACCGCATTTGATATTTGGCACACACTCGAAGTGACTCACGAAGGCACAAGTAGAGTGAAAGAATCAAAAATCAATCTTTTGATACATTCTTTCGAACTTTTCCGGATGAAACCGAGTGAGACTATTGGTGACATGTTTACCCGTTTCACGGATATCGTCAACGGTCTAAAAGGACTCGGAAAAAGTTTTTCGGATTTTGAGCTCGTAAATAAGATTCTAAGATCCCTTCCTAAGAGTTGGGATCTTAAAGTCACTGCTATTCAAGAGGCGAAAGATCTAAACAACTTCCCTCTTGAAGAACTAATCGGGTCATTAATGACCTACGAGATGACTTGCAAAGCTCATGAAGAGCAAAAAGACATCCTTCCAAAGAATAGGAAGGATATGGCACTTAGAACTTCAGAAGACCACTTGAGAGAAAACTCAAGTGATGAGGACTGTGACGATGACTTGGCACTTCTAACAAGAAAATTTAAAAAAATCATTAAAAGAAACAAGTTTAAGAATGAAACAAAAAATAAATTTGAACCCAAGAAGGACCAAGTTATTTGCTATGAGTGCAAAAAGCCGGGACACTACAAGAGTGATTGTCCCTAAGTCAAAGATAGAACATCAAAGAAGAAGGCGCTCAAAGCAACGTGGGATGACTCGAGCGCGTCCGAAGAAGAGGAGTCCAACACCGAGCAAGTTGCTCATTACACCTTAATGGCCATCGGGGAGGAGGTAACGAATTTAATAGATGCAGATTTATCATTTGACGAATTATTAAATGCCTTCCATGACTTATTTGATGAATGCAAGATTATTAGTAGAAAATACAAATTGCTACAAAAGGAGCATGATAGTCTTACTTGTAATTTTGATAATTTAAAAATTGAATATCATGATAGTTTAGGTTCATGCATAAAATGCCATGATCTAGAAACTCTCCAAAAGGAAAACTTGCTACTTAAAGACACCTTGAAGAAATTTGAGGTTAGTAGCAAGTCTTTGAACATGATCCTTGCAAACAAAGGTCACATTCCCAAAAGAAGTGGAATCGGATTTGTGAGAAGTCCTCACCAAAATCCAACCACCTTCATAAAAGGCCTCATCTTACATGTTCGACACCAAAGCAAATGCAACTTTTGTTACAAACTTGGACACAAAACGCATTATTGTCCATTCAAGAAAATTAGTCCGAATAAATTAATTTGGGTTCCTAAAGGAACCATGATAAATTCTATGCAACATGATAAATAATATAGATCTATTTTTGAGGCACCCAAAAGCAAATGGGTACCTAAAAATCATCCTTTCTTGTAAAGACGTAAAACATCATAAGCTGGGAGCAAGAAATAATATCCTGCTCTTTGGATTCTCGATATTCATGACCCGAGATCCAAAAAGAACACGTGATGCTCTCTAGCCTAAATAACAAAAAGAGGATTAGAAATTTAAAATTACAAATGCGATATGGATACAATCCCATTTGATCCCTCAGAATTGGAAACCCATGATTCTCCCTTCACATATCCTCTGAATTTTCGAACCCATCGATTTCATCCATTCGTAACTTTCGAATCCAACTATATCATGAACTGACTAAGTTTGTCATGAACTTGCAAGGCTTACCAACTTGAATAATCTACCACAAACATATGTACAACATTGAGAGTATGCACGTCAAAAGATCTATCTTGATCGTGCAAAAGTTCTTATCTTAAAATGAAAATTCTTACGTAATTACGTAAGTAAAGTTGATTGATCCACAAATAAAAATTCATCTCAAAGTCAAAAACATTCAAATCAGACCACACAGCAGTCAGAACCATGCTCACTGCCTACAGCGGTTGCACCGCCCCAACTGGAGGTAGCACCTCCGGCTATCACGTATTGCAAGCGATTGCACCGCCCCAGCCAGCGGTGCAACCGCCCGCAATCCTGCCCCCTTTTAACCCGAGCTAGGGCCGGCGGTGGAACCGACCCCAACTCACTCCCTTCCCCTCTTTACTCTTCCAAAGCTTCTCCACCTCCATTTCTCCCCTCACAGCATCCCAAATACTCCTCATTTCGAAGCAAAAGGTCAACAATCTCTCCTTTTCTTGAAGATCTCACTAAGGTATTCTCTAAGAAGCCCTTAAATTCTGTTTTTGATTCATTTACTCTTGCTCATTACTATCCTCCTAAACAGCAGTAGTTATGAGGTCCAGAAGATCATCAAGGGACAAAGGGAAGAGGAGATTAGTGGAAGACTTTGATTTTACCCTTTTCGATTCAAAATATCATGCTGAAAAGTTTTCCTCTTTCGAATTTAGAAGTGTCAATAAGGGAAAACATGTAGATTTAGATGAACTAAGAGACTTAACAACCCAATGTTTCATATTTTAAAGTCTTTGGGTGTAAGTGTTTTATCTTGAATGAAAAAGATAACTTAGGAAAATTTGATGCTAAATCCGATGAAGGAATCTTTCTTGGTTATTCTTCGGTTTCTAAAGCTTTTCGTATCTTCAATAAAAGAACTTTAATTATTGAAGAATCCATTCATGTTGTTTTCAATGAGATTTCTGAAATCAGGAAAAACGATTTTGATTCCTTGAATTTAAATGAAACTCCGTCTCCAACTAGCAACTTGGATACATCGACTTCCGAAACATCCTTATCCAAGGATTGGAAGTATGTAGATGCTCATCCTAAGGAGCTAATCTTAGGAGACACATCAAAGGGGGTTCAAACACGTTCTTCTCTTAAAAATTTTGGTGCCAATGCCGCTTTTCTCTCCCAAATTGAACCCAAATGTGTTGACGAAGCCATGAAAGATGATTCATGGATTATCGCAATGCAAGATGAATTAAATCAATTTGAGATAAATGAGGTGTGGAAGCTTGTTCCTAGGCCAACTGACCATTTAGTTATTGGTACTAAATGGGTTTCTAGAAACAAGCAAGATGTATATGGTATCGTGGTTAGAAACAAGGCTAGATTAGTGGCCAAAGGTTTCAACAAAAAAGAAGGTATCGATTATGAAGAAACCTTCGCTCCTGTGGCTCGATTAGACGCCATAAGGATGCTCCTTGCCTACGCTAGTAGTAATAATTTTAAGTTGTTTCAAATGGATGTTAAAAGCGCTTTTCTTAATGGCTTTATTTCCGAAGAAGTCTATGTTGAACAACCTCCTGGATTTGAAAATAATAGCCTCCCTAATCATGTGTTTAGATTAACTAAAGCTCTCTATGGTTTAAAACAAGCTCCGAGGGCTTGGTATGAAAGACTTAATTCGTTTCTTATTGAAAATAATTTCACAAAAGGCAAGGTTGATACTACATTGTTCATCAAGAATTTTGAAAATAATTTTCTCATTGTTCAGATTTATGTTGATGATATTATATTTGGTTCTACGAATGAATCTCTTTGTGAATCTTTTGCTAAAACCATGAATCTTGAATTCGAAATGAGTTTAATGAGAGAATTAACATTCTTCTTAGGCTTACAAATCAAACAACTAAGCAATGGCATCTTTATTAGTCAAACTAAATATGCTATTAATTTGCTAAAAAGGTTTAATATGAATAGCTCAAAAGCTATTAACACTCCTATGAGCACCTCCACTAAGTTAGAAATTGATGAAAGTGGAGAAAGCTTCGATCAAAAAACTTATAGGGGCATGATAGGAAGTTTACTTTACCTCACTGCAACTAGACCAGATATCATGTTCAATGTAGGACTTTGTGCTAGATTTCAATCAAACCCTAAGATATCTCATCTCAAAGCAGTTAAAGGAATACTTAGATATCTTAATGGTACCACAAATCTATGATTGTGATACCCAAAATTAGAGAATCTTGAGTTAATTGCTTATGCTGATGCGGACTTTGCTGGCTATAGACTAGATAGAAAAAACACGTCAGGAACATGTCAATTTTTAGGACATGCCCTTGTTTCCTGGTCATCTAAGAAACAAAACTCGGTTGCACTATCAACAACCGAAGCTGAATATATTGCAGCAAATGCATGCTGTGCACAAGTTGTATGGATGAAAAATACCTTAGAAGATTATAAAGTTCATCTTAAAAATATTCTCATTAAATGTGATAACACAAGTGCAATATGCTTAACAAAGAATCCTATACAACACTCAAGAACAAAACATATTGATATTAGACATCACTTTATACGAGATCATGTTACTAATCATGATGTAATCATAGAGTTCATTGATACTAAACATCAACTAGTTGATATTTTTACAAAACCTCTAAGCGAAGAACAATTTGATTTCATAAGAAGAGAATTAGGAATGTTGATGTGTCCGAATACATAAACTAGTTAAAATTATTTTTTGGACTTTATTGAATGATCAAATCACTTGATTGCCATTACATGCCTAAATAACATGTTGGAAATTATGTGTTGAATACAAAAATTTTCATAACAATAAGCATGTTTTGTCTTCATGATTGTATTTGAAAATCTATAGCATAGTCTTGTCCGACTGCATGAAAGTGTTAATTTCATTTTCGGATTCGCTTAACAATTGGTATCCTAACAATCGGATTTTCTCATACACTTATTATATAAAAAATATTTTTCTGAAATGGATTTGATGAAATGATTCCTACTTATAAATTCCATCTTGAAATATGGATGATAGTGTTTTTACTTGCAAAGATTTGTTTCACATACATATCTTGATCCTTGTAAAAATGAAGTATGATTTAATCTCTCATCGATTTTAACTTCACTCAAAGTAAACTCACAAATAGCCTTCCTCCTTCATGCAAAAAGATTATAACAAATAAAAAGGAAGAAGCACTCAAAGCGATCTACATATCATGCTTTCCTTTATATGCTTGTATAATTGATTTCCTATCACTCACTATTGGAAAATAATATGAACCTAGTAAAGGCATGAACAATTATCACACTTATGCTCAAAATTTGCTTATATTATTCTCCTGGTATCACAATTACCACACTTTTTGTTGATGACAAAGGGGGAGAAATATATGAGTATTAATGCTATGCTATGCCTTGTTTGTATCGTGTCAAGATATCAAACAAAAAACTTGCATTATAATTTTACGTATTGATATCTTACCATGTGATGAAATGCAATAATTGCTAAAACATTTGAAATGTGTGCATCATGTAATGATATCAAAATCTTACTTCGCAGTTTTACATGTTGACATCTTACAATATGATGAATTGCTACTATTACCATCATTCAAACTTGTAATGTAAAATTTGAAAATGAATGTCAAGCCTTGACATCATCTTCAGAGAGAAACATCATGATGGGAATCATGATGGGAGTATTGATAAGTTTAAATGATTTTAACTTATATGTCTCTTGAATTCAAGAATGACTTATCTCAAGTATTGCATATAGACAGGGGGAGTTAAGGTTAACTCCATTATCAATTGATTGTCATCATCAAAAAGGGGGAGATTGTTGAATCTCGGATTTTGATGATGAAGTCAATTGTCATTTGTTATCTAATCTATATGTTGAGATAAGTGTGCAGGATTAACTACGATGAAAGTAAGATATGCAGCAGGAGTTGCGCCGGAATCAAGACAAAGATCACGTTGGGAGTTCGAGAGTTCGACGGAAGTTCGGACAGTCATCGGCGGTTCTGCGGGAACAAATCCGAGAAGTCCATGAGCTTACCAAAGAAGCTCGTCGGAACTCGCCAAGTGGATCGTCACAAGTCCAGGAGTTTGTCGGAAGTCCGTAGGAGCATCACCGAGGGTTCATCGGATGATCGACGGAAGTTCGCCGAAAGCTCGCCGGAAGAAGCGATTGACGCACCGGAGCAAGTTGCAGTAAATGTCTTAGGAAATATCGTAGTTAGCACAATGATTAAGTTGGAAATGGGAGGTGATCCCATTAACTTAATCTTGGGGCAATTGGGCCCCTGAAAAACCCAAATTTGGCCAAATGGATCAACCCATTCGGACCCTGATTTCTGCTAGGCGGTTGAACCACCCCAGCCAGGAGGTGGCACCGCCTGAGCTCGGTCTTCGAGCTTTGGCAGGAGGTGCAACCGCCTCAGTCAGGCGGTGGCACCGCCTGAGCTCGGTCTTTGAGCTCTGGCAGGAGGTGCAACCGCCCCTGACAGGAGGTGGCACCGCCCAGAGGCTCAATCTTCGAGCTCTGCCAGGCGGTGCAACCGCCTCAGTCAGGAGGTGCAATCGCCAGATCCTGGAATTCTGGGAATTGACAGTTTTGAGCTTGAAATTTAAACTGGGTTGGGGCCTATAAATACCCCACCCTTTCAGCACTGAAAGAGCACCAAAAAAACACACCGAAATCCTGATCTTATTCTATGATATTTAGAGCTCAAAATTATTGTAAAGGCCAAAAGTTCTTCTCCCTCTTTTCTTCCAAGTTTTGATCTTTAAAGTGAGGAGAGAAAATTCTATAAGGGTTGTCTCCTAAGCCCGTCAGAAGGAGTGAAACTGTAAAAGGGTGGTTGGCCTTAACCTATTGAAGGAAGGTCTCTAGTAGACGTCGGTGACCTCGTCGGTGGAGAAAGCCAAAAGTGGATGTAGGTCAAGATTGACCGAACCACTCTAAATCTCAGTTTGCATTTACTTTAAGCATCTTATCCTTACTGCAAACCTCCTCAATAGCTTACTGCCTTCTGCACATTTACGATCGTGTTTTAAAGTTCAGTATTTTTCGAATCGGCGTTTAGACGTAAATCAGTTTTATCGTACGAACATCATATTTCAGTTTGCGCTTACATTTTAACTTTCATCATAACTGCAAACCGCCTTCATAGATTTCCTTTAACTACATCTCGCTTGATTATATGTTAAAGAGATTTATGAATCGGCTTTTCTACCGAAATCGCTTTTATCGTACGAACACCTTTTATCGTTGAAAGTTTTCCGCTGCACTAATTCACCCCCCCCCCCCCCCGCTCTTAGTGCTCTTGATCCTAACAGTTGTATGGATGAAAAATACATTAGAAGATTATAGCATTCAACTTAAGAATATTCCTATAAAATATGATAATATAAGTGCAATATGTTTAACAAAAAATCCTATTCAACACTCTAGAACTAAACATATTGACATTATGCATCATTGTATAAGAGATTATGTTAATAACAATGATATATCTTTAGAATTTATTGATATGAAATATCAATTAGCTGATATCTTTACAAAACCTTTAAATGAAGAATAATTTGATTTCATTAGAAGAGAGTTAGGGATGTTAAACTATCTGAATGCATGAGTTTGTTGTATATCTTTTCCGGACTTTCTCGATAAAACTTTCATGAATTTATTTTATTTCTATCTTTCTCACTTTGTATCAAATTTACTTCATACCCTTGCTCCCCATCACTCAGTGATTTTTGATACACTTAGTCCCTTTACTCATGGATTTTTGGATAAATGACTTGATCTTTTATTCATTTCATTGAATCTTTCTTCCTTCTATTTACAAGAAAAGGGATTTGATTTATGAAGTTTTATTCATGGATTTTTTATCCTTCAATGCTCCTTTCCTATGAATTCTTCCTCACTTTTCTCATGAAAGAAGAATTTTTATTCATGGACTTTTAGTATGTGATGATCATTTGCAGGAATAGGGATTTGATTTTGTATGAATATCTTGATCCTTTTAATGAATCATTTCTCTTTGCTAAAATAGAAGCTCGATTCAATGAAACTCATTTATTATATATTTGACTTGGTTCAAATCCTTTTATGAAATTGGTTCTTGATTTTCTTATGGAGAATGAATTCCTCCCTTACTCTTCTTCCTCTTCTTTTTATTTTTATGATAAAGGTAGAAAGAAACTTGCACATCTTAAGAAGAACCAAAAAGCTCCTAAGCAAAAATGCTAGCTTATCCATTTCAAAAATCAAAAGTAGTTATCATGCAAAGTTTTTGCTTAACTTCTCATTTTTGCTAGCATGGATAAATTGGTGTAAAACATACTTGACATGTTTTTAAACACTTGCATTGTTGAATGGTTCTCTTTTTTGTTGATGACAAAGGGGGAGAAATGTGACAAATTGATGACAACTTGGCATTATGAATGTTTGACATAATGTTTAAAATGTATCATATTGTAAATGCTTGAATGTATTACGAATACTTAAAATATGATTAGTATAATCAAATACATCGTAAATACTTGAAAAATATCAAAATGTATCGTATATGCATCATATGTATCGTAGATACTTGAAATGTATCATAAATGCTTGAAACGCATCGTAATGTGGCATGGATATTTAAAAATGTTTCATTCTTAAAATCATGCTTGATTTCGTATCAAAATGATAAATGTCTATTATTATGATGATGTATCAAACTTATCATACTTAATTTCCTACTTCCAATTAGTATCATGCCTCGGATTGATAAATTGTCATCTTTTATCAAACTTAAAATTTGAATCTTGCTAAATTTCATATTTGAAATTTGTATCATACTTGAAAATGATCATTCGATATTGGACTTGAAAATAGATGTCATGCCTTGACATCATTTTTATTGTGATAAATATGTGGTATCATATTTTGAGATGGTAAAACATGATTAGTATTGTGCATGTCAATAAGTTTAAATGCATATAACTTATCGGTTTGATGCTTGAATTCAAAGACCTTGAATTCCAGAGTGTCTTTTCTCAAGTATGGCATATAGATAGGGGGAGTTATGGTTAACTCCGTCATCAATTGATTATCATCATCAAAAAGGCAAAGATTGTTGAATCTCATATTTTGATGATGAAATCAATTGGTAAATTGTTTGATCCAATCTATATGTTGAAAAAAGTGTGCATAATTAACTACGATAGCAATCAAGGCATAAAGCAAAATGAAGTGCCGGAGTCAAGATCGAGAATTCATTGGGAGTTCGAGAGTTCGTCAGGAGTCCAGAGGTTCATCGGAAGTGCCACCGAAATTAGCCAAGAATCCAAGAGCATGTCGGGAGTCCGTTGGAAGATTGTCGAGAGATCATTGGAAGTCCGCTAGAAGATCACTGGAAGCTCGCCGGAAGAAACCTAGACTTATCGAACTTATTTTATTTAGTGTATGTCTTAAAAATCGAAGTTAGCACATAATTAGGGTTAGGATTGGGAGGTAATCCCACTAACTAAATTAGGAGCCAATTGAGCCCAAAACATAGTTGAGTTGGGCCGGATAGAAGGCTCACTCGGTCACTTGGAGCCTTGCCAAGCGGTGGCACCACCCAAGGTGGGTGGTGGAACCGCTTGAGGCTCAACCTCCCAGGAGATTTGGGTGGTGGTACTACCTAGACTAGGTGGTGGCACCATCCAGATTGGGCGATGGTACCGTCGACAGTTAATGCTGCTAATCGATGGTACTACCTTGTCAAGCAATGGTACCACTAGAGTCCAGTCTCTGAGGCTCTTCAAGCGATAGTACCATCAGACTGGGCAGTGGTACCACCTAGTGTTAGTGCTGCAAGCGATGGTACCACCTAGTGTCAATGCTACAGGCGGTGGTACCTACAGTACCTCAAAAATTGAGGATATGACACATTTTAGCTCCAATTTTGAAGCCAATTAAGGGCTGTAAATACCCCTTACTTCTCAGCTAGTAAAGCACAGAGAAGTAATAGGAACTGAACCGAATATTTCTTCTCTGTTGTTAGAATACTAACATTATTGACTTACCTCTGAAATAATGAATAGGATCTGTCTAGAAGATATCATAGGGACATTCATCTACTAAATAAGAGAGTTAAGGGACTGTTATATACTCGCATTATGGACAGGCACCGAAATAGACTAGTCAAGAGAAAATAGGCGCATACTGTTCTATAATCAATTAGGAGAATCACACCGATCCCGCCCAAAGTGAGTGAATTGCATGTATAGATCCATAGATAGGAAAGGGCTTATAGTTTAATTGGTTGAAACGTACCGCTCATAACGGTGATATTGTAGGTTCGAGCCCTACTAAGCCTACCGCCGCCCCTAGTACATACAGTCGAAGTCCCCGTAACCCTGCGATTTAACCGGGCCAAACCACGACTGAAACATAATAGAAAGCAAAATAAGCGGACACCGATCGGTCGCTAAGCACTCACAGTTCGGCTAAGTTAATACTTGCTCCCGAAGAGTCAAGCTCCTTCTCTCGGTATGCTTCACCATAATATATACAAGTGCAATTAGTTAGCTTTGCTGGTATATTTCTAATGAATTCTTTCGGGAATGTATTGGCGAGTCCAGTCCACAAGGAAGTACTTTCAAACTTTCACTCCATTCTTCAATTCCTACAGAAACTCCCGTTAGCGCCGAGGAAGCCCCATTCTTCAATTAGAGAACGGAAACTCCATTCTGAGATTAGGACTTGAAGAGCACAGAGCACCATGTTGGTTAATTCTTTCTATAATACCTGGCCAATTCTTCCTCTATTTGGAAACTTCGAGTGGAATTCTTCCTTTTGTGTTTCAGCTGGGCACCCTTAACTAACGGCGCTTAGGGACAAGAGCAAGGTTCCTTGAAAGCGAAGGAGTTAACTCTTACTTTTCTTCTATACAAAGCTAGAGATTACTATTTATTGGCAGCCTAACCCTCCGCCTCCGCCTTACCAGTACCAGTATAAAAAGAAGGAAGTGTTTCTTCCGTTGATTCTTTCATCATAAGCGCTTAAGCGAAGCATATAGGTTTCTTTCGCCTTGCCTTCGTTTGAGATTCCTATTCATATCTAGGCTAACGATTCAATATTTACTCATGGGTGGGAGGAATAGACAAGATACGAATCAAAGAGGGATCGCATGTTCTGAGTTCGAAACAAGAGTCAGGAGTATGGTTCCGCTTTCGCCGTTGCTTCTTCAAAAGCCAAGCCTCTTTCTTTACACTAAAGTTCATTTCTTCGAACAAGCAGCAATAATTTCTTTCGGTTTATTATCTTTCTTTTTTGTAAGCAGAAGCGCTCAAGATCTCTCGCGGTAAAGGTTCTTCCTCTGTGAGCTTTTCTCTTTACGTGGTCCAAGCCAAACTTATATATACGCGTCTATAGTTTAGGATCACAACTATAAAGACAGATTTAGAGCATCACCCACTCTTTTCTATTCCACCTCTTTCTTTGGAAGTTTGTTCTTGATTCTTTCTTCAAAACGGCTATTACTGCGCTTTAATCACAAGTTATAGCTGCTGCTTCAATGTTTTATTCAAATGAACTTTCTTGAACAATCCCCATGAATAGGATAAACCCCTTATTCCATGATATTTCCATAAGATTCTACTAATAAGTAGATGGCTATGTCTTATCCCGCATCTAGAAGTAACCAGCTCTTTTTATAGCCTATAGTTTCACCAAACAAAAGCAAAGGCTTCTTTTCCTTTTTCTCTTAGAAAGTGGTTCCACACAAGTTGCAAGTAACATCAAGTCACTCATTACAGAATCAGTGCTAATTATGGTATGTAGAGGAGAGTGCACCATCCATTTTTCCTTTGCGTCGTTGCGAAGTCAAAGAACTAACACGTTCCGAGGCGACTGTGCTACAAAGTGCTTGCTGGAGCTGGAGCAGTTGCTTGTTCAATAAGTGAGTAGTTTCTTGCTTATTTGTGCTTGAGAAAATCATTTAGCGTTCGTTCATACTGTCTATAGAAAATGTAACAAAACAACCTTCACTGAGAAGAGCGGCACTCATATCATATAGAAGTTATGCCTGCTTGGAGCAGTTTTTGACTTTCAAATGAGCAGGGCTCTGGTCTATGGGAGTGAGGGCAGAGTAAACACTTTTCTTTCCTCCCCCGTCCCTTTCGAGACTGAAGTAAACAAATACTCAATTGGTTTTTAAGGCATCAGAGAATTACTGGAATTTCATATATGCTATTATAGAGAATAAGCAATGGCATACGCTATAAGCTACGGAACTGAACTGTGCCTAAATTCCTTCGAATAAGCAATGGCATACGCTATAAGCTATCGAACTGTGCCTAAATTCCTTCTCAATCGCAGCTGTATACTGAAGTCAAGTAAATGGCTTTGCTTGCATTAAAGAAAGAAGTAGCATTTCACATAGTACACGTAAATAACCAGATAGTCAAGTAAATAACCAGCTTTGCTTGCATTTCAAGACTCACGCACCCAACCCAAGAAACTCACTAACGCACGAAACAGCTTACAAAAGCAGAATATGCTAAGCAAGGGGGAGGCGGCGTTGATGCGGCCGAGGTTGAGAAGAGGAATCAATGTTGCATGCGCTGCTGGGGTTGAGGCAAGGCAGCGTACTTGCTGCTGTTGCTGCGTTCGTTGTTGGAGGGCGATTGCTGCAGAACGTGGGGTTGGTCGTTGGCCGGGAGCAACGACGTGGTTACAATCGATGGCTACGGCAGCAGAGGGTGCCACTGTTTTTGTTGCTGCGTGGTGATTTTGTTTTTGTCGCACCACCGAAGGAGTTGGCCGGAAGGATCATGAGCGGTTGAGGAGAAGGCTGCGGTGGCTAGCAGCACCGGTGGTCACTGGCCGGAGCGCAGCGTTGGCGGTGGAGAAAAAGGCAGCGAGCGTCGTCGCTAGCCGGGAAGTTGCGATGCTGGAGATGGGAAACAGGGTGCTCTGTTTCTATCGCACCACAGCCGGAGCCGCTGGCGATGCTGGCAACGGCGGCGCGGCGGTGATCGTGCGGCCGAGAAGCAACGGCAGCGGTGGAGGAGTCAGCGGTGTCACGGTTGGGAACAAGGGCAACCGGTGAGTTGCCCTGTTTCTGGCACTACGGATGCAGAGCAAGGAGGATCGGCTGCTGGGAGGCGTGCGGCGGTCGTCGCACGGTGGCCCGCAGCAATGATGGGTCGACTGGTCGGCGACGGCGCTGGAGGGGAAGAGGAGTGCTGGAGGCGGCGCGGCTGGTGGAGGCGCTGCTGTGATCGACGAAACAGAGGAACTATGTTTCTGCAACCGTTGCAACGAGGGGCTGCGGCAACAGGCGGCTGCGGCTGCGACCCAAGGGGGGGGGCACGGCTAGGGTTGCGGTGGAGAGGCAACGGTGGTGGCGCGGCTGGGAGCAACGTCACCAACGATCGCCGAGGAGAAGAGTCGAGCGGCTGCGCTGCAACGCAAGGGGAGGCGAGCGGCGGCAGTAGGGCTGGGATGGACGCTGGCAGCGTCGTCTCCTGGCCGGGGAACAACGACGGCGGTGGTTGTCGCTAGTCGGGAAGCGGGGCGATGGTGGGCGCTGGCCGGACGCAGGGGAAGCTGGGGTGCGTGGCTGCGGTTGCTGCTTCTTCTTCTCTCTTTCTTTCTTTCTTTCTTTCTTTCTTTCTTTCTTCGTTTTTTTTTTTTTTTGATAGCTTCGTTGCAACGAGAACGCGAAGGATCGCTGCTCTGATACCAAATGGCGCTAGAACAGCGTGCCTGTTGCCGCAGCCCCTCGTTGCAACGGTTGCAGAAACAGAGTTCCTCTGTGCCGCAGCCCCTCGTCGATCGCAGCCGCGCCGCCTCCAACACTCCTCTTCCCCTCCAGCGCCGTCGCCGACCAACCGACCCATCACTGCTGCGGGCCACCGTGCGACGACCGCCGCATGCCTCCCAGCAACCGATCCTCCTTGCTCTGCATCCGTAGTGCCAGAAACAGGGCAACTCACCGGTTGCCCTTGTTCCCAACCGTGACACTGCTGACTCTGCCGACTCCTTCACCACTGTCGTTGCTTCTCGGTCGCACGATCACCGCCGCGCCGCCGTTGCCAGCATCGCCAGCGGCTCCGGCTGTGGTGCGATAGAAATAGAGCACCCTGTTTCCCATCTCCAGCATCGCAACTTCCCGGCCAGCGACGACGCTCGCTGCCTTTTTCTCCACCGCCAACGCTGCGCTCCGACCAGTGACCACCGGTGCTGCCAGCCACCGCAGCCTTCTCCTCAACCGCTCGTGATCCTTCCGGCCAACTCCTTCGGTGGTGCGACAAAAATAGAATCACCACGCAGCAACAAAAACAATGGCACCCTCTGCTGTCGTAACCATCGATTGTAACCACCGTCGTCGCTCCCGGCCAACGACCAACCCCACATTCTGCAGCAGTCGCCCTCCAACAACGAACGCAGCAACAGCAGCAAGTACGCTGCCTTGCCTCAACCCCAACAGTGCACGCAACATTGATTCCTCTTCTCAAACTCGGCCGCATCAACACCGCCTCCCCCTTGCTTAGCATATTCTGCCACAACCATAGGTTGCTATCATCGCAGCCTCAACCCCATTGCTCGGCGATCGCCCCTTGGGTCGCAACAGCTACAGCCACATCAACGCAATCGCCTTCCAACCCCGGGCTCTCATCTCACGCAGTGACACAAACTATCATAAAATATAGGAATGTCACTATATTTTAATCTGCACTAAAAACAAAAAATTGTCACGTAACATGTCATAAATCCAATACAGGCTAACCTTTTTTTGTTTCAGAGCAGTTCTGGCCTGATACTTTCCTCTATCCTCCCTCCCAGCTCTTACTAGGGCCAGTCGTTCCTCCTTGCTAAGCTTTCTTTTAATGTGGACCTAAAGAACAATAGTTCATTGATGATAAAGAGAATTAGTTCAACTTAGAACAACTCACAAGCTTATGACATAAAATCATAATTTAAAGTAAAGGAAATGTAATCTAAAGTAAGAATAGCTACCAGTACATTAAAAAAAAAAGCTAGCAGTACATCAACATCTAGCTATTCATCATGTACTTTTAAAAATACTCATACAAGCTCTCGTGCAGATATGCTTCCATCCAGAGATCAAAAGCATGGACCAGTGATCTCAAAAGAATCAATGCCTTGAACAACATATACAACACCAGAAATTTGCATTACAGAATGATAATATATGTGAGAGCTAAAATCGGATCAATTGGTACATTATTAAATGAGTTCATCAATTTTACATATAGTTGGAACATTACAAAAGGAGTTTATCAACCTTACATAGTCACAGAATTACCAAATAGGGAAAAGAAAAAGAAAAACATTCATACCAAGAGAAAGGATGAGAGCTCACCTCTAGCATAGCAGGATCCACTGGCTTTATACTTAATTGCTCAGAAGAGGGAATTTTGAAAGATGAGACTTTCGAGTCTATACCCTTTCTCAAAAGACCTTGCTGAGCCATAACCAGCTTTGCTTCTTTCTTTGCCTATGAGATTCAAAAAAGAAAAAAGGCAAAGCTTATAAGATGCCTACATAGTGAGTGAATTTTGGTGATTAAAAATGTAATCAAGAATATAAGATCCATTATTTCATCGAACATTAAAAAATAATCAGAACACTAAAGAAGTTGAAGATCCAAATTTCTCAGAAACACTCGCTTATGCAGATGTTACTATAACTTCATATCAGATAACATGAGCGTACGAGTAACAAAGTTCAATGAACAGTGTCAGAATTTTACTGAATCTATTTCACATAATTAAGATGAAAAGGAGCACTAAGTTTCTGGTGAACACACCTTCAACTCTTTTATACGTTGAAAATCTTCATTAGAAAGAATTCCATCTGTTTCATCTGATGCTTTCTGTGACATCTTGGCCATTGTTAGTCTTTTAAGGGTGCGAAGACTTGATTCTGAAGTATTCAGTTGTCCAACATAATCCGCAAACTTCCTCTTCTTTGATTTGGCCTTCTCCTCTTCCTTTATTTCATCGTTGTCATCACAAGCGCATTCATGATTACTGAGGTCATCATCATTGCAGATGTCATTAGAAGACTTTTTCCTTGATGCATCTAGCTCACTGGAGATATCCATATTATCATCACTAAGATCCACATCTTTAGTATCACTATCATATTCATCATAGGCAGCATTCTCATCAATATCATCATCAAGATCATCACCATCATCTTCCTCCCCATCAATGTTATCACTGTTACCTAAATCTTCTTCATTTTTTTCATCTGAAACCTCATCATCCTCTTCTTCATCTTCCAAAGAATCATCCTCTTTCTCTGTCTCAGCATCACTGTCATACTCATCCTCCAAATCTGATGCAGAAGCCTCAGCATCAGAACTGTCAGTCATCGAGTTATCAACGTGTTCCAGCAACTCTATGTCAGGCACATCAGTAGCTATACTAACTTCTCCATATGCTTTTGGCCTTGCTTTGGGATTGACCGGACGGCCACGGTCCTTTTTGACCAATAAAGAAGGGCATATCTGAAAACAAATAAAGCTCAGAATAACAATCACAAGCTATACGTATGAAACAAAAATTGTTAGACTGAAATACATATTCCAACCTCTCTGAATAAAGTTATCAAGGAGCGAGCTGCTGAAGAAACTGCCTTCTCATGTGATTTTTTGTACAAGACCAAGTCTTGAAGCAGATCTTCATTCATTAACTGTAAACAACCAAAATGAGGCAGTTAGACAACTAGTTTCTTGTAGACATTTACAAGCTTTTATAGGTACATATCTATTTCAAGTGGTGCACTATCCTTCTCAAATAATTTTATTATTTCTCAAATTGAAGCAAAAAAAATAAAAAAAAACAAGATTACAGTTAATTAATATGAAGATGGGTAAAATTTTGAAAAACAAAAAACATAATTATTAAGATAATTGCATCTAGAATTTGAGTAAGTAAACATTCAACGGACCCAAATCCACATTGAGTACTTTTTTGTGACAATATATAGACGAAAAAAAATTAGAATTCCATAACAAGTATAGTTCTTTCACAGATTCAACTTCCTAGAAAATCTGAAAGCACGTTATAAGAGTTCATCATACTGTCAACATCTTGTATCTCAGATGTAGTCTGGCTAAACTGCTAATGTGACGAGATCATGCTAAAGTGACAAGATGATATATTAAGTAGGCATGAACCATGGAATTGTGATGCATCTCATACAAGATGATGCAAAGAATAAACCTGTCGCAAACAAACTTGAACAAATAATTGACTAAATGTAAAGCAATACCAAAGGCATCCTGATACAGATCTCCCTCACAACATTCAGCCCAACAGCAATGGCCTGACAAGACAAATAAGAAAGTCCATGATCAACAGTTCAACTATTAACAGATGAACATGACTGAAAGTAATATCATTTTCAGCAGTACCTCTGTGCGAGAACGATCATGCACAAATTGATTCACAATTTGTTTCAATAAGGGTTCAACCGCATCAGGAGGTACTATTCAAATAAAAACAGCTTCGATGAGTTCTTCTATCTGAAGAACAGAACTGGGAACAGCATGCCTTGACTATGAATGCTTAGAAAATCTACAGTAAAAAAAGCACAACCATATCATGGCAGGCCTGGACAGCTGCAGCAAGCAAATCGGTGACATCACGTTGATGAGGCTAAAAAAACATAAATACAAATAAGTATGGTTTCAAGTTAAAATACATATAAGCAAAAAAATCCTTGTTTACCTGAACATATTTTTGAAGAAACGGATAAAAATTTAACGAGATCAGACGGTGCAATCCAACAGTTCTGGCTATTACTTTAACATCATCATCCTATCCTGCAACACAAAGTAACAACAATAGTCGACAAAAGAAAATTTCATATATCAACCAATAAATAACACATGTAGTCTAACATAGAAGAGAAATTTCATTATAAATTACTGTTATCAGCTTAGTGTACAGTGTGAACCAATCTACCAAAACATTGAAATGACATTGACTATAGCCTTTCAATATAATAAATAAAATTCACCCATTCAAAACATTAATACATCCCTATCTTAATCACATATAACTCTTTATAATACATCCCTATCTTAATCACATGTAGATTCAAGTATTCAAGCCAATTTTCTAAAACATTAATGATCTCAATGAAACTGCATATCTTAAGCATGGTCTGCAGTACCGAACTGTACCGTTCGGTACGGGCGGTACGTACCGGTCCGACAGGTTGTCGGTACGCGGACCACCTTTTACCGGTCCGAGTGCACTGTAGCAGTGCAGCACTGTAGCACTATAGAATCATAGAGTCAAGATGTATCCTGGACATAACTGTTAGTGAAATTGGATAATAACTGGGGCATTGTGATGAAATTCATAATTTCTTGAGCACACACAGATGAAAGATGGATGTCACATACAGGGTTCATGAACTAAAAAGTACTAAATGACAGTAACTAGAACTAAAGGACTTGCATTCACAGGATTTGAAGTGTATATTTTAAGTGTATATTGGTAACTAAGAAACATGTAAAAAATAATCTGCTACCCATTAAGAAATATATAGCTTTCCAAGCCACAACAGTAGTTATATTGGTCCATAAAAGTCCCATAAGAGTTGAGCACAACACTCCAAAGAACTCTGTACAAGGCTGTGTCATAGTTGTATCATCAGAACACTCAAACAATAGGTTCTTTATTGGCACTCTAGAAAAAAAGGAAAACTACAATCCAACAGACAAAATTTTCAGTTTCACAATAACTGCTATCATGATCATGATCAAATTCAAGAGATCAAAGTTTTATTCAAGTGTACAAATGACTGATATTGTTGGAATCTTCACAATAAAGTAATAGATGGATCACAAAATAACATCTATGATAGGTCATAGAAAGTATTTTTTTAGTTCATCAGGATGGACATGTCAGTACAATACATGCCGATCAGCACGGTTTAAACATATAGCTGGAACAAGCCTTGTGCTTGATTGTGTGTTCAAGGACATCCTTGGTATAAAACCAAACACCATGCTAGTATTATACTAGCATGACATAGTTCGACAATCATCAACCACTGCTGGCAAACTTGAAATATTATCATACATCATCAAATGGTGAAACTAATTGCCATCTGAACAATCATCATCAAATATTATACCACAGCAGAACAAATTGCCTCTGAACTTCATAGTCTTTGTTATGCTAGGACTATGATGTTCAAATCAAATAACATTTTTCTCAAAATGAGAAGATTATTTCACGAGAAAATTAATGATTGATAATTTGATCATCCACAATAAATCACAATGTATTGACCACAAAAAAGGTCAGATCTGCACCAAGAAATGATCAAGTACTCATCAAACATAGATAGTTTTAATTGCTTATGTTAGATAATTCACCAAACATTATTTATATATTTTCATGATGAATAGGTTAATTATGATGAATCATGATTTATATACATCTACCTATTCTAACATTAAATAAATACCAAATTTTGTCACATTAAATAGTAAACATTATACATTGATACATGCCCATATCCATCATATCAATATCTTGCACTTGTATCCATGACTTCATAACCAACCAACCAACCAAACGAGCATTCATTATAATAAAGAATTAAGCCTTCATAACAGTAATAAAAACAAGAAGAATGATGAAATTACTTGAATAACACCAAGAGGTCCTCCGGAAGTTCAATTGCAAGATCAACCTGAAAAAGGGTCGATGTAGTTACAAAAATACAAGTTGTTGACTTAATATGTAGACTTATTATGGGAAAAGATGAAACCTTTGCAGTAATTGTATATATCCATGGTGATAATGGTCCAAAGCATAAATCAATCAATACACATGCTGCTTTTGCCTGAAGATTGAAAAATAAATGCTTACTTAGAAAGCCAAAAAGTAAGTTGTCTATTCATAATTAAACTTGGTATGAAACCAACAAACACGAGATGATAAGAATGAAGACAGATAGCCCACACAAGCATTAAGAAGATGACAATGACATTATTATTATCTGCAACAACAGATTAATATGAATTGTTGAGACTTTTGATAAGAATACAAATGCATGTAACGTATATCACCCAGATGCATCACTGCTGAACCTGAGAGAGAGCATGCTGGACAGAAGGATGTTTCCACAAAGAAAAACTATCATCAACTTGATTTAGGAGGCTAATTGGAGGAAGACGTGCCATCAAATGAAAGGAAATCAGAATCCATCCAAATTAATTAATATATAAACTAGTAAAAGGTGTTAAAAGTTTTAACTTAAAACAGAGACCTTTCACCTGGAAGCAGTGCTTGTATAAGTGGTAATAGGGACCAAAAATTTGAATTACTGTTAGCCAATTTGCAGAACAGGAGAGGCTATCTATTCATTATAAAAGAATGTAAACACTCGACAATTTAGTTACAGAAGCAGACTCCTGGTGGCTAAAAGTTATTCCAATAGGAAAAAACAAGGATAATTAGTTTAAAAAACATTATAGGGTAGGTGATCATTTAGAACATACTTGTGAAGCACATCCAAATAAGACATGAGGACTGCCTTCTTCCGCTGCAGATATATCCAAGACATTCAAATAAGAAGCATCCCAATAATCTTCAGTTCATTTGAATTCTTCCCCAAACAAGCTCAAGTAATCAGTAGGTTGCATGTGCCTGGTTACTTCAGTTTTAACAATTTCATCAAATATTGAAGACAGACCCAACTATTCAAGTACAAAATTGCCAAATCAGGTTGTAAATTGATTTGATAAGAAACCATATCCATTCACATAATATGCATGAAAAAATAATTTAATTAACATTAGTTTCTTCGTAAACTTATTGTGGAATCCTCTAAACTAAGAAAGAACACTTTTGAACACGTGGAAAGCCAAAAAGCAAAAGAATTTCTATTAAGTAATATGGAACACATCATCTATAATTATTTCAATGTTTGACACAAAATATTACAGAACAAAATGCAAAGAAGAAACAGAAGAACATCTGAAACTAACAATGTGGAGACTTGTCCTTGTAAATGGCAGTCCAAATCCTTTGAGAAATGGACCTGCATAGCCATCGTGTCTCTCACAATTCAATTGGAGATTCATATATGTCATTTCAGCTGCCAATAAAAAGTGTAAAAAAAAATTAACCATCAAGTTTTAGTTCACAAAGTCAAATAGAGTGGAGTAGTTTATCTCATCATGTTCCAAGGATTGTCAATCTTGATCCAACCAATTTAGAATGGTACCACCCGATACGGGCGATACGTACCGATCCGACGACATACCGGTACGCGAACCGCCCGCTACCAGACAGAACATGCTAGAGTGCTACAATGCTACAGTAAGAGGAAGAAATATTTAAAACCGCTCGGTAATAGTGATACAGTGCTCCAATGGTCAAATTGACCGTTGGAACCCTTTCTTATGGTATTTAAACCCTTCTTCTCCTTTATTTCACTCCATTACATTCTCATACTCTCTTAAACTATCTCAAACTCTTTTTTTCTCACATTTGTGCTCTCCTAAACTCTACAAAACAACGATTTGTAAATTGAATCGAGGTTAATTTAGGAAGATTAAAAGGAAGAACTTTCTAATCAAGATGTATGTTTACATAAGGATAATCCGTACTGAACTGAAATACGAACCTTGCATAAGATATTCTTCAAAGCCTAAAAAAAATAATGATACTATTCTTACCTAATTTACATTGATTTTACTAAACTTATGCTATTACTATATTTATTTCTAACTTAAAAATCCTATCCTAACTTCTTTTTTTTATTTTTAGGTATTTTCGGAGGGTCTTACAACTAAATTAGGTGTACCGCTTGGTACACCCTAACGTACCGCTCGGTATACGGTACTGTACCATACCGAGCCAACCTCGAAATACTAATACGGTACGGTATTGCATACCTTGATCCAACCTATAAAATTTCACCATTAAGAACCTTATCCACATGTTGTGGTTTCCCGTCCTAACAATTATCATCCACAGAAAGCATACTTGTTGGTTTCTTAGATGAGTAACTTACATTATGGACAATGCTAGTTCATGATATATAAGTTACATAGTCCCGATATTTGCATGTTAGTCCATAAAAGAAGTCACTTAAATCAAGGATTGAAATTTTGTACCATACCAAAATTTCAAGACTTATTCGATACGGTATGATACTATATACCGAGTGGTATATTTTGGTATACTACTGTGTGTGTGTGTATATATATATATATATATATATATATATAGGTAAACCGCACAGTTTACCTCTATGCGGGGCGACGTCGCAGATAAAAAAAAATTACGACATCTAAAAAACAAAAATATTACGATGATGCCCGAGGCGACATTGCCCAAGAAGAGAAGAAAAAAACAATCTTCGCTTCTCTCCGCCCCACAAGCCGATGCCTCTTCTCCAGCGCACAGATGAGAAGTCGTCAACAGACGAGGAGGAGCGAGGTGACATCCAGGTTCTACCTTTTTTTCCTATTTCTTTCTTCGTCTTCTCCCTCTTCTTTCTTCTCCCTCGATCACCGTCGATAATAACACCTCAATCGATAACGATAATGCCTTAATTGATGGTACCGCTCGGTAGCGGGCGGTCCGTGTACTGGTCTATTGACGGACCGGTATGTACCGCTCGGTACGAGCAGTATCATTCGGTATTGCAGACCTTGATTTAAAGAACTAATGGGCACTTTAAATGTTAGAATTAGGAACAGAAAACTCTATTTCTCATAATAACTTGAGAGGTCAATATATGTTGCATCAATTTATTGTGACGGACTAGTCTTACCATGAAACAGTTAGGATCATGCTTATGAGTACTAACATGTTTTCAACACTGGCTTTTTATGGCCTTAAGCAACCCTCCACCTTTTTCATTCGGGCTTGGGACCGACATTGGCGGTGTTAGAAACATTGGTACTCGTAACAAGAAATCAAGTAAAGAAACTAATTTTCTTTGAGAAAGATCAAAATTGAAACACCTAGAAGGAATTTAAAAGTGACAATTGTAGATCCGAAAAATAAGTATACTTCTGTCTAATTAGACAACAAAGAGGCCTTTGAATCATGGCACTACTCGCTTTTTTAAACCTAACAATGAGAAACATTTTTTTGCCAACACATAAAAACATAAGAAAGTTTGTTTTCTCAATAGCTGTGATTTTGGTGGAGAAAGGGGAAAATTAAGCATAGCCATCTCTAAACATATCACTAACCTATGACACAACGACTTCCAATGCAGAAAATCCTAGAGAAAATGAAGTTCTCGATTGAGGCATTCACATCAACATAATAACTCTACTAGATTGAACATGTTTCATCTTGTTTACAACTAAGCAAAAATTTATTTATGTCTAACACATACTTATATAAGATAAATTTGTCCATTTAAATTTGTTCCTCCTAACCTTGCCTCCTGCCTAACCTTCAAGGTGAGAACATTTTTAATTAACCTAGTCTATTGGTACTCCATTTGTGGTAAGGAACCCCAACTATATAAATATTTATCCTATTTGTTTCATGAAAGATGCAATCTTTATGTAACTTTTATTCAATTTTCAGATCCATATATCAACTGGGTAGCTTGTCCTAATATCTTAATGAGGGAATGCCTTGGAAGATCAAGAGATAGCTCCATTAACAAGTGTACTAAAATAAAAAAAATCAGAAATTAAGAAAATATGGGAAGACTCTTTCAGATAATAATTTATATAAAAGAAGACAATTAAATTGATTACACTATCATGGACTTGAGTTAAAGAGACATATATTGTAATACAAAAAAAATGTTCAAATTTTGTCACACCATCGAGGAATTAAGTTATATCTTTTTTCTTGTTGTGATCAATTGCAACTTTTATTTCGGCATATCCTAAGAGTTTTGCAAGAATATATAGAATTTTTGAAACTTGAATCATATAATGTAAACTATCCGTCCGACCCATTATTTATTTACTTTTGTCTAGGTTAGTTGACATAAACTAATTAGACATCTTGTTTCTGTAGGATTTCATTCCAATACATACATTTTTAGTTTAGCAACTTAAGATCCAATATACAAAAACCAAAAACTTATAATGAATAACAAATATATGTTTAGGACAAGGATTATAATGAATAATAAATGTATGTTCAGGACAAGGATTGAAATTTCATACCATATCGGAGTTTTGAGATTCGCTCGGTACGATATGGTACTGTATACTGAGAGGTACATTTGATATCTATATATATATATATATATATACATATATATATATATACATATATATGTATATATACATATACATATATATATATATATATAACATAAAAAGGGGCGATTGCCTCGTCACCCTTTTTGGTGCGAGGGGAGGGTTTCTTCTCCCACGCGGGCAAAAAAACAAGCGACGTCCCTTTGTTTTACTTATAAATTAACATATGACTTCTAAATTTTTTGGAAAATCGATTCACTTAGTATACCAATAAAATGCATTGAAGTAATTCTTGAAATAATTGAACTCTTCAAAACAATTTGCAATATTTCATTAACAAATTCAGAAGGCTTAACAGAGAGAGAGAGATGGGGGACCAATTCACTAATTCAAATGAAGGTAAAGTGTGTGTTTAAGCTAAGCTTCTGGTTCGAATGATACATTGCCCCAAGATGTAAACGTTCAGAATCTTACGAGTTCTTCCTGCATTCTTTCATTTTGTTAGTTCATTTTTGACAAACAATATCTAGCATATCAGCTTGGATATATAAATTTATCCACTTTTGGGAAAAAAAAGTACACTGGTTGTTCATTCATGTACAAATTCTCTCAAATTTTTATCCAAAGTGGGAGGCTTCAAGTCAAACACTAACAAGCACCTAGTAGATGGATCTTTTCTGGATGGCTCCACGTCAAGCACGAAATATTCAAACCATTTGAAACACGAGGGAAACAAAAAAAATATGACCAGTATGAATAACTATTATTCTGGATAACAAGGGTGAGCTAAGCATATGTGCATTAATAAAAAAAATACTAGATCTCATTGGTAATTTGTCAGACATTCATTCTCTTGTTCTTCGATGCATAATTTCACAACATAAAACTGATTTCTAGTTTTACAATTCAAACACCAATAACCACTAATCAAGAGAAAAAGAAGGTTGTATATACCAGGGTCTGCCGTACCGCCCGGTACGAGCGGTATGTACCGGTCCGACAGGTTGTCGGTACGCGGACCGACTGTTACCGGTCCGAGTGTACTGTAGCACTGTAGCAGTGCTACAGTGCTCGGTACACCTGGGTGTACCGCTCGGTATACCGTACCGTACCGGTACCAAGCCCAGATTGAAATACCGATATGGTACGGTATTGCGAACCTTGGTATATACACCATCCCCTTCTTGCAAAGGATGCACGCACCATTGGCCATGAGCTTCTTGTTTGTCTTGATCAGGCTCTGGAGTTTCCTGAGGATCATCAATCTCCACTGCATTAGCCTTGTCCATAAGGCCAATGATAGTTTACAAGATGTACATGACGATGGCAAGAGGCACAGAGGTAGAGGTGTTGGAAGGGATGGTAACTTTGGTGATGGAGACTTTAAATGCTTACCCAATATTCATTTTGTTTCTCCATTACATCCAATAAGATCATCAATATATTATTAAAAAAATGATGACTTAAATAATTCAATCGGAATTATCATGTCAAATTCAAACTTGGTACCACATGTGATATTACTGGAATCACAATAAATAATCACAACCGTTGCTGCTACTTTAATCTCAGTAAACAAATAGGGAAGTTGGAAACAAGAAATACCAACTCAAAGGTCGGTGTTATACTTACAAAAGGAAAATTTCAGATATAGTGCTTGGATGCTGAAACTGGTGGTAAATGACCACAACAGCAGAATTGAAAAAATACTGAAATAGTAGCCATGTCATTAATTGGTGAACATTTATATGAAACATAACAAGCTTGTCTATCAAGCTCATGAACATTGCTACTACTCTTCTACAGCTACAACTGATTCAGCAAGATAAATCCCATAGACTGAAACAATCACAAATCAGAACCTTCAGATTCAATGAAGATCCTGTTAATCGGAAGGACCCGAACTACTCCACTATCACCATAATGAAGCATTTGTGAACTATTGATCTAGTAAGCTAACTTCCAAAATTTAGAACCTGCATTATATCCCATTTGGCACCATTTTTCTAGCCCTATCTTAGGATCAGAAGTGTATCTATGTTGCAGAAGACCTAGTCTATTCATGGAAAGACATGTAAATTTGATATTTTTATTCATTTCACAGGGAAAAACATAATAAACAGAATTACAATGCCTCACCTTTATCAAGCTCATAGATTTATTTGTTTGGTATCTCTTTACTATTATGAAATATACTGTGGTTTACAGTTTTCTTAGGTTGAAATAACTGTTTTCTACAGAAATTATGATGCATCTTACTAAAATATGAAATGCATTGAAGTAATTCTTGGAATAATTGAACTCTTTAAACAAGTTTGCAATATTTCATTAAAAAATTCAGAAGGCTTAACAAAGACAGAGAGGGGGGACCAATTCACTAATTCAAATGAAAGTAAAGTATGTGTTTAAGCTGAGCTTCTGGTTCGAATGATACATTGCCCAAAGATGTAAACGTTCAGAGTCTTGCGAGTTCTTCCTGCATTCTTTCATTTTGTTAGTTCATTTTTTACAAACAATGTTTAGCATATCATCTTGCATGTTTAAATTTGTCCACTTTTGGGAAAAAAAAGTACACTGTTTGTTCATTCATGTAACCCAAAATAACTAAAATTGAAAAGCCCTTGCTTTTAACTAAAAGTCTTAGTCACTAAAATTGGTTGCCATGTTGGCAAACTACGTAGTTGTCTTGCAGTAAAATTCCACATGTAACCAGAAATAAAGTTAATGCCCATAAAAATGAATCAGAACTACTCTTGTAAACAAATTGAAATAAACAAAATACACACCAAAAAATAATATTTTCAATCTCAGTCCGATATCGATTTCAATAATATATCAGAGTAGTATGGTACTGGTATATAAGATAGTATACCAACATGTTCCGCTTGGTATACAAACAAGTTGTTAGTCATTTTTTATCATTAACAAATTTGAATGAAAGAGAAAGAGATACTATAATCCAGAGTCCAAACAATAGATTATAGACATCATCAAACATCATTAAGGTCTTTATTTAGAATATGATATTTTAGACTAGAAAGAAAACTTAGTAGATCTTTTCAAATTTCAACTATGCTTCTCTTGCGCTAAAATTTGAGCTCTAATACTGCTTTATATTTATAAAATGACCTTTTCAACTATGCATCTCCCTTCCTCTAAAATGTAATCTCTAACAATGCCTTATATTTATTAAATGATAACTATATTTTTTATAATTAATTCTTAATGAAGACACACAAAATGGTAACAATTAACATATTTTAGCCAATTAACAAGTATTCCTAATCACCATATTCTACCTTTTGTAAACTTTCTTTCAATTACATCTATTTTTAAAAAAATCAAAATGTTCATTCCTTAAAAGCTAAGTAATGCATTACATCAAAACTAAGGAGACATGTTATCATTGATGCAATAGGTGTTTGAGGACAAGGAAATTAGCAGAGATCCTTGATCGAGTGAACTATGTTTGTCTGAGTTAATGAAGTTCAGGTAGAGGCCCAGTAGGCACTCGTCATGTCCCTTATTAGATAATTATGTTTTGGATCGAATAGGTGTAGTCTATAGGAATGCCCTTGAAAATTTTGAGTGTGTGATAAACTATTATGGACTTTCAAGATTTGAGGAAAATATATTCTTAGACTAAGACAATTTTTGTGAAATTTTTAATTTTCATAAATTTGTAAACATTTCTCTAACATCTTTATCAACATAAGTAGATTTTTAATTTTTCATGTTTTTATTGTGTTAAATCTTATTTAAACATTTTTCAGACTGCTTTCAATTAAATCATATTTTCCTAATTATTTTAAATATTTTATATGTTTTGTTTGTGTTATATGTTTTTGTCAACTTCTTCTTAATTGTTATCAATATTTCTTTCTAAAATTATCTATTATTTTTTCTCATGACAAAGGAAATTTAGTTATACTCTCAATTTGGTGGCAAATTTCATTACGCAGAACAAAATAATTTGGAATTTTACCTCAAACAACTGTATTATGTTTAAAAGTCATAAAAATTAATTTATGTACTCCAAATTATTTTCCTCAATATTTTTTTCATGTTTCGATTTTAGATAGCCATAATTAAAGTAACCAAGGTATATTGACAATAAGGATTGATGTTATTGATGTTCTGCCTGAGTTGGTATGATAAATATTGACAACAAGGATTGACGTTCTAACAGAGTCAATTTGACAACATCAATCCGATCATTTGCTAGTATTAATTAATATATTGTACATTCCTAAAGATTTCAACTAACAATTTTTGTAATTTTGTCTTATATCACATCATATTGCGTTAGAATTAGTACCAATATTCAATTCATTCATGGAAGTTGGAAAGTACATGAAAAGCAAAAACAACTACATACAAACATAGCATACAAATCCAAGAGGGACGAGCATACGGGTCAACGATTAAGTTTTGATACCATATTACATAAAAAAATAAAAGAAGAAAAACAACATAAAGAATTACAGGGCATGACAATTTACTTTATAAATAATAGAAGATGTTCATCAAAACTAAGTAGCTAGCTTCCTATTTAGTGATAAAAAAGAATATGATATGAGCCAAAAGTGTCATGATTCAGTTATGCATCTACTTTTATACCCAAATCTAGTGATTCTACAAAGCCTAACCTATGGAGACTAAAAATAAAAGTTTCAAATTACCATATCAAAACGTAACTGATTGAGTGTACCTTCAAAATGTATGAATAAGTACATGTGTTTTAACCTGATTAAGAAGCATCTTTTATTGAGATATCAGTTGAATGCTGCACAAATATGTTCCAATTAACAACTAGCTTTGTACGATACCTTTATAATTTGCTTTGCTAGTCATTTCAATTTAAGTGAGATTTTATTTACACTTAATATTTCACATTGTACATTTACCATCATAGAATTACAAATTAATTATTTTAGAAGTAATAACATGATAAGCAAAAAGGACCGTAAAAATTACACAAGGATGTTCTTTGAGTATCGAGTTGAGTAAAGTCAATTTAGCTAAAGCATAGCAAACAATATAAAATGCCACATTATACAACCTTATTAACTATAGTAATAATTGCATCATAAATGCATAAGAACTTCTTGCTAACAACACATCATAAAAATTTATAGTTCCAATGTTAAGGGCACAAAATTGCAGACTTGACTTCAGCAACATTTCAAGAGCTCATGTAAATCTCTCAATTTGGATAAGTGAACATAAACAAAAACTTCGGATCAGTGAGCATAACTAAAATCTTGATCACAAGCACTACAAAATGCTATTGGAAGTTGAATCTAGACGACATAAGAGCTAATAATCAAAGAAAAAATATTCTACCAAGTGACACTATCCCATAATTCCATATCCACATATTGCAATCGCCATCATTTGAGAAATGACCAAGCTGAAACCATCAGCAATTGAGTCCCAAATTTCATTAAGACAAACACACCAACATCAACACCTAAAGGTCGAGGAGAGGTCATAAATCATTGGAATTTGTCTGTATTAGCATCTACTTGATAGCAAATTTTGAAAATAAAAGAGAAACAACCCATATTAAGTGAGTGTCATCTGGTTACTAATCCTTATCAAGCTATGACAAATAACAATCACCAAGAGAGAACTCTAAGATCACAAGAAAGGTAGCTTTGCATTTAATATTCTATTTAAAATCAGAAAAATATTTAAAGATGGACATTTGTCTTCATGATCTCTTACTTCTTGAGATTCTCTTCAATTTTTTTTAAAAAAATTCTAACCTAGTTCCTAGCTCAGAGCAACATTAACACAACCAAAAAAACTGATAGCACCAACACTTGAGAGTAAATAAATCTAAATCACCATTGTTGAAATTGTATGACACTCAATGGTTATAACCAATCATACAGCATTTTAGAAAATGATAGTAGCTACCCATGATATCTTCACTTCTTGTTGTTGTTGGTACAATGAACAATCTGAATCTTGAACAAGGCAAATACACAAAGATGCACAAATTACTAAATATGGCATGTCACGTAAAACTAGATAACTGACATCAATAAAATATTTCCTATATAAGATTAGAGAATGGACTACATAACAGCAGAAAAAAAATATCTCAGATAGATTTATTTTCTGAATTTCTATATTCATGACCAAGGTTTGCAATACCGAATTATACCGCCCGGTACGGGCGGTACATACCGGTACGTAGACCGCCCGCTACCGGGCGATACATTCAAATTTCAAAAAAATCTCGTATCGAACGATACGATGTAATATCAAGCGGTAACGGTCGATTTCGATCGTTACCACATTGTAGCAGTGCTACAGTGCTCCAACGGTCGTTACCACACTATAGCAGTGCTACAGTGCTCCAACGGTCAATTTGACCGTTGGAGCCCTTTCTCATTCAATTTAAATCATTCTTCTCCCCTATTTCATTATACTCTCTTAAACTCTCTCTCAAACTTTTTTTTCTCTCCTAAACTCTACAAAACAACGATTTATGAATTTAATCGAGGCTAATTTGGGAAGATTAAAAGGAAGAGCTTTTTAATCAAGAGGTATGTATTCGATTTCTTTAATTAGAGAGTAATTAAGATCTTTAAGATTATGATTAGTGTGTTTCATGCATATTAAATATTGAATAATATTTATGATAGTAAAATAAGTTTAATTAAGTTTTATTAAAGTTATTTAATGCTATGATTAGTCATTTTAATGATGATTTAATCAAAATTTATTCGATTTTATATCAATTCAATGTCTTTAATACCTATTAGGGTATTTGTCATGTTTATAGTGTTGAAAGAGATGTAATTAGTGAAAAATTAACTATGTTAATCGTATAATTAGTGTAGATAAATGATGATTTTATCATAATTTAAATCATATTGGATTAAAATTACATATTTGAATCATATTGATCCCATTGACCTCCAATTCTACAACGAAGATTCAGAGCCAATGTTAGATTGGGTGGAGACCCGTCGTTCGTTTTGGTGGTAAAATCAACAATCAGGTATATCTACATATGTAATTATTTAATTAATTTAAATTTTAGAGTTTATATTGTAATAAAATAGTCTAGCAATTCAAATGATTTTTCTGTAGATATTTCAATCTATAACGGGCTGAAATACGAACCTCGAACAAAACTACCTCAAAGCCCGAAAAAGATATGTGATACTATTCTTACCTAATTTACATTGATTTTGCTAAACTTATACTATTACTATATTTATTTATAACTTGAAAACCCTATCCTAACTTTTTTTTTTTTTTTCAGGTATTTTCGGAGGGTTTAACGGACTGAAATTAGGTGTACCGCTCGGTGCACCTGGGGGTACCGGTCGGTACACCGTACCGTACCGTACCGAGCCCAGGTCGAAACACTGGTACGGTACGATATTGCGAACCTTGTTCATGACAACCAAAGCAATAATATACTCCTAATTTCTAGACATCAAGAAATGCATACTTAGAGCAATGAGGAAACTATTTGCTGCCTCATGTTCAAATGTGGAAAAAAAAAATTTTGAAAAGTGGAGCCAACAACTGAAAGTCCGACAGCTAATCGTGCGAAGTCTTTAAGTGACTCATCAACAGCAAAGGTATTATGTTCAGTACCTTTACATGCAAATCCAACAAGGTAGGAAAACCTATATTATTAATATGATAAATTGTCAGTTTTTAAATGATAAAACGATTAGTTAAATATCAGCTACAGAATATATAGTCAGAATAGTGCAAAGTGGAAAACACACAAATAAAGGAGAAAAAACAAAGTCTAAAGGAATCAAAATGTGTCTAAAAATATTATCAATGAATGATCTATAATAAAGAGAAGTATCTAAAATGCAATTCCAGAATTTGATAGGTCTTTTTTTTGCTTTCTTACGGAAAGAGAGACTAATAGAAGTCACAATTCTTTGTTAGTAATGAGTAATGACAACTAATTTGTTCGAAAGATTATGAAATATTATTATTGATGAATAATATAACAAAAGGAGAAAAAACAAAGTCTAAAGGAATCGAAACATGTCTAAAAATATTATTGATGAATGATTTGTAATAGAAGAGCAATATCTAGAATGCAATCCAGAATTTGATAAGATCTCTTTTTTTCTTTCTTACATAACAGAAAGACTAATAGAAGTCACAATTCTTTGTTAGTAATTATAACTAATTTGATAAAAAGATTACAGAATGTTAAGAGGCAGGCCAGAAGTTAGACAAGAAAGAGAATTAATTAGTGCAGTAGACTTTTCAATGATAAAATTTGAGAAACCACCATAGATACTTTCTAGTAAAGGAGTAACCAAAATATTCAACAAAGAAAGGATACTTGAACCTGATTCTCAAATTCCAGTAAATGAAACATCAATGCTCTAAGTCTCTTTGTCCCTGAATGATAAAAAAAAGCAATGTGCCTTGATCATAACATGAATGAAAGGTAAGCCTCAACATATGACTGAAGCATCACAAATGTCAATCTATGAGAAAATTGTTGGAGGTGAAATATCTTTAAGCATGAAACAATTTGCAAACAACTTAATCTATAATCAGTGACATTAGGCAAAATCTCATTGTATGAAGCTGAAAATATTGACGGTTATGAATAATAGTAGACATTTGTTATAATATTGACAATTATGGAAAGACCCTTACTGTAAATTTATGGAGGAAAAGGGGAAAAAGAGGAAAAAATATGATGGAACTTAAAAATGGTGTCTATATTCCTTCTTAAAATCCATATGCAGGCTCAACAAAAAAATAACAGATGACTTCTAAGTTTTTTGCAAAACCAGTTCACTTAGTATATCACTAAAATGCATTGAAGTAATTCTTGGAATAATTGAACTCTTCAAAACAATTTGAAATATTTCATTAAGAAGTTCAGAAAGCACAGAAAAAGAGGGGAGGACCAATTCATTAATTCAAATGAAGGAAAAGTGTGTGTTTAAGTTGAGCTTCTAGTTCGAATGATACATTGTCCAAAGATGTAACATTCAGTCTTGCGAGTTCTTCCGGCTTTCTTTCATTTTGTTAGTTCATTTATGACAAACAATGTCTAGCATATCAGCTTGGAGATTTTATATAAAGTCGTCCACTTTTGGAAAAAAAAAAGTAAACTAGTTGTTCATTCATGTTACAAATTCTCTCAAATTTATATTCAAAGTGTGAGGCTTCAAGTCAAACACTAACAAGCACATAGTAGAAGGATCCTTTATGGATGGCTCCACATCAGGTACGAAATATTCAGACCATTTGAAACAGAGGGGAGAATAACAAAATTTGACCAGTATGAATAATTATTATTCTGGATAATAAGGGTGAGCTAACCATATGCGCATCAATAAAAAAATGCATAATTTCACAACATAAAACTGATTTCTAGTTTTATAATTCAAACACCAACAACCATTAATCAAGAGAAAAAGAAGGTTGTATATGCACCTTCCCGGTGTTGCAAAGGGTGCACGCACCGTTGGCCATGAGCTTCACTGCAGCTTCTTGTTTGTCTCGATCAAGCTCTGAAGCTTTCTGAGGATCATCAATCTCCACCGCATTAGCCTTGTCCATAAGGCCAATGATAGTTTACAAGATATATATGATGATGGCAAGGGGCACAGAGGTAGAGGTGTTGGAAGGGATGGTAACTTTGGTGATGGAAACTTCAAATGCTTACCCAATATTCAATTTGTCTCTCCATTACAACCAACAAGATCATGAATAGATTATTAAAAAAAATGATGACTTAAATAAATCAATCGGAATTATCGTGTCAAATTCAAACTTGGTACCACATGTGATATTACTGGAATCGCAATAAATAATCACAACCGCTACTACTACCTTAATCTCAGTAAACAAATAGGGAAGTTGGAAACAAGAAATACCAACTCAAAGGTCGATGTTATACTTACAAAGGCAAATTTCAGATATAGTACTTGGATGCTGAAACTTGTGGTAAATGACCACAATAGCATAATTGAAAAAATACTGAAATAGTAGCCATGTCATTAATTGGTGAACATTTATATAAAACATAGCAAGCTTGTCTATCAAGCTCATGAACATTGCTACCACTTTGCTACAACTACAGCTGATTCAGCAAGATAAATCCAAATCGAAACCTTTAATGAAGATCTTGTTAATCGGAAGGACCCGAACTACTCCACTATCACTATAACGAAGCATTTATGAATTGTTGGTCTAGTAAGCTAACTTCCAAACTTTAGAACTGCATTATATCCCATTTGACACCATTTTTTAAGCCCTATCTTAGGATCAGAAGTGTATCTATGTTGCAGAAGACATAATCTATTCATGGAAAGACATATAAATTTGATATTTTTGTTTATTTCACAGGAAAAAACATAATAAACAGAATTACAATGCCTCACCTTTATCAAGCTCATAGATTTATTTGTTTGGTATCTCTTTACTATTATGGTATATACTGTGGTTTGCAGTTCTCTTAGGTTGAATAACTGCTTTCTACAGAAATTATGACACATCTTACTAAAAACAAAAAATTTTAGGCTTGGATTTCACTCTTAAACTTATCTTTATTTTCGAAAAATTTCAAATTGAAAATTATTCATTTCATGAACAGTTTTTTAAACAATATCTGAGTGGTTGATCAACAGTCTTTTGATTGTCAAACACAATTCTAGTTTTGCAACTCCATAATTTTCTAAATTATTTCACCCTCTAAACAAAATCCTGAGATGCTTTAGTATCTTTGTATATGCAAATAAACATAAAAAAAAACACTATTTCAAGTGAAATGAAGTACTCCGTAGTGAAATAATATCTACACCAAATAAAAGTTTTCACGGGTTCTAGAATGGTCCTAAAAGAACATAAAAAATCTGAAGGCTAATGGATATTTTAGGGAACCTTTAGTCACCCAAAAAATAAAGACATAAGAAGTTACATCTTAGATCAAAATTATGCATAGATCTCTTAGTTGTTGAATATGATTATAGTTGTGCAACACCATAAGTTTCCATATTTTCACCCTCTAAGCAAATCCAAAGATGCTTTAATATCTTTGTATCTGTGAATAAAGATTTAGCAAAGACACCATAGCAAGATTTTAAATTCATCATGTGAAAGTACTTTGATCTGGCAATAGAGCTACACAGTTCAATCTTCAAAGTTTCTTAATGGTCCTAAAAGAATATAAAATTCTGAAGTTCAACTTATATCATAGGAAACCTATAGTTAGAAAAGAAAAAAGAAGCATAGGGTCAAAAGCAATTACCTCTTATAATGCATAGATCTCACGATTGTCAAACACACTTCTAGATATGCAATGTGATGTCTTCATGTGATAACTAGGCCATATTGAATGTTATAAGAAATCTCAACTCAAAAAAAAATGGAAAAGGAAATCTGAAGTTTGTTATACGGTTCAATCTTCAAAGTTTGTTTTGGCAATGTGATATCTTCATGTGATACTTAAGGCCATATTACAAGTGCTTTGTTCTGGCAATAGAGCTACACAGTTCAATCTTCAAAGTTTCTTTATAGTCCTAAAAGAATATAAAATTCTTAAGTTTAACTTATAGCATAGGAAACTTATAGTCGGAAAGAAAAAATAGAAACATAAGGCCATAGGCAATTACCTCTTATAATGCATAGATCTCTCGATTGTCAAACACTCTTCTAGGTGTGCAATGTGATGTCTTCATGTGATATCAAGGCCATATTGAATATCATAAGAAATCTGAACTCAAAAAAGAAAAAAAACAATAAGCATCTATTAGTTTGATCTAATTATGCATGATTAGCATACACAACAAAATATATAGTCTGCACAAAAATTCTCAAACAAAAATGAGACAAAGATAGTAACTTACAAAAAAGAAACACAAGAGAAGCAAATTAAAATCACTTTAAACCACATAATTAGATTATAACAATTGGGCAAAAATTATAGACCACATGTTTCATCAATTGGGCAATAATCATATCGATAACTATGAAATGATAAACAATAAATAGGAAACAAAAATCAAACTCGTAGCTGCAATGATAGTCATGTTGTAAATAAGCCTACTAAAATGCTGTAAAAGGCTGTAAGGTTTCTAACTTACCTTAGGCGGTTGCGCTCATATTTGAAGATCTCGAATCCATGCGCTTGTATGAAAATGTACTGCCTCTTTGACACCACGAAACTTCCCATCGCAATGTTACCAACAACAGATCTTCATGCCAAGCACTAGAGAAGTCTTCCATTTGGAATCTTAATCATTTCCACCTATCCACCTTTTCATCTTATGATGACATTAAATTGGGCAAAGGGCAGTTAAGGTTTTGTTATTTTGGGAGTCTCAAAGATATTCCAAAACTTGACTGTCTCATCTGCTGCTGCAGAAGCTACTACACCTCCCAGTGGACTCCCAGCCAAGGAAAGAACCCGGGATGAATGACCGGAAACCTCAGCCACTCTCATCATGGATGGGTAATTCCACAAGGTGAGTTGATTGTTCGGCGAACCATGGGAGGTCAATAATTCAGATTTGTTTTTGTCCCATAGCAATGCACAAACTTCAGAGCCAGCATCAATCGAGTTCAAGCAAGCACCGTTAACGGTGTTCCAAAACTTAACGCAATGATCATTGCAACCTCCACCAGAAGCCAGCAGGTTGCTCCGAGTTGGGCACCAGTCAACGGCCTTCACAATGGAAGTGTGGCTGCTGATCCTGTGAAGCCATTGACATTGACGTGGATGGTCACATGAGACAGGCATGCAGGCATCCCATATGTGCACTAGTTTGTCCTGCCCTCCACTCGCCAAATACCGCCCTGACAACACGGACCATTTAAGACTACAAACTCCACGCCGATGCCCATTATAGAAACAGATGAACATGTCATCCTTTCTAAAGTCATAATCAACAACAGTGCCATCAAATCTTCCGACTGTCAAGATTGAATTACTTCTCCACGCAAGTGACAACACAGGGGCCTGGTCCTCATCTTCCATCCCATCCACGACATGTCCTGTTGCTGGATCAATCAGGGATAAATCTGAATTGCCAAATGCGACAGCAAGAACTGCACAGTCTGGCGACCAGCGGATGCAAGTGATAGGTCCTCTGTCTTCTACGGGTTGTAGAAGCTTAGTCGACTCGTTTGCAGCGTCCCAGAGATACACTGCGTCCTCAAGGCCAATCGCCAACACATTATTGCTTCCCCAGTCGAGGAGATTCAAAACATTATCATCCAACAAGCCGTGGATTACCAAAACCCTCTCTGATTCTTTCGGGATTCGCCTCTGCTGCTTCTTCTGCGGTCGAATGGGCTCGTCAAACTGGGGCAGCTTGCTGGCCGGCGCTTCAGGTGCAGTCTTGAAAGCGAGGATACGAGACCTGTTCTTCAAAATGCAGTCATCAAGAAGCTTTTGGTACGCCACGCTCGATGGGGATTCCCTCGAACCATCACGCTGCGGTCTCGAAGGCCCGGTTAGGGCAAAGCGTGCGTAGTCCATGTCCATCGCCGACCGGAACGGGATGAAGCGGTCGTACTCCACACGCCTAGAACGCGAAGAAGACATATTTTCCAATCGAAACCAGAACGAGACTGGCTAGGTGACGAAAAACGATCGAGAAAACCAGAAAGATCGATCTTCCCACAAGAAAGTCGACAACCAAGAATCGATTAAAAGAACCCCAAGACCAACAAAAATTCTGAACCCTAATCAAAATTTCGACGGATGAAGAACCAAGCGAAACGAAACAAGAGAAAAAAGAAAGGAATGAGATCACCGCAATAAAAATCGAAGGGAAGGACCCTCGCAGCTGTGCCCGTTCGTGTTCGTCGGAGAGCAGTTCCGACCTTCGCAGAACGACGAGATCGCCGAGAGTCGAGAGTCGAGAGCCGAGAGGAGAGCACGCGAGGGGAGAGAAGTTGTTGTGATTGCAACAGAGTGGGCCCTCGGGTTATATAGATGCCACCCAGCCCAAGCGTTACATTCTAAAAACGTTCCGTTATATTTACCCAATCTACGTAGCGGGTAGTTTGACATCACACCGTTATATACAGCTATCATCTACGTTAAATTTCGTGTACCTTACTCTTTTAGAATTTGTATGTTAAAGAAACAAGACGTGGCTTTTTTTTTTTGTACGAAGCAATCTTTTTAAACTACTAAAATTATTATTAATATAATGAGATTTGATATTCTTTTATTTGTCACTAAAAAAGAAAATTTTTAAATAATATCTATAAACTGATAATATTTTTATTAATACACTGGGTTTTGAGTCTCAAATTATAATATATCTTATTTTTAATTTTAAATTTAGTACAATATTCATTCACATAAATTATGCATCTAATTAATCCAACAAAGATCAAACAGTGAACAATTAGACAAAACTAAAAGTAAATACTGACCATTCTCAATTTAGATGATAAATAGTTAAATGCTTAAATTATTAAGAAAACATGACAATTAATCATTTTTAATTATATTAATTTATTATTATTATTCTAACCAAAATTCATTGAAATTTCATCTTAAATTGTTGGAGCAAAACAATGATATACAAATTTTGATGAAGAAACAAATAAGATATTAAAATAATAAAAATAAAAAGATAAAGTTTAGAAAGAACTTAAAGACATGTAATCAATGTCTTAA